>NC_053495.1:19271974-19571974 GCF_905171775.1 Rana temporaria
AGTATATATTAATGAATGAATATCGGCATTGACCGATTTTTGAACATACTGTATATACTATAGTTTGTAGATACTATAACTTTCACACAAACCAATTAGCCACTTGCAGACCACCCTGCGGCAGGGCGGCCACTCTGTGCCAGATCACCTACCTCAGGGGTGTCCAAACTTCTTTCAAAGAGGGCCAGATTTGATGAAGTGAACATGCCTGAGGGCCGACCATTTTTCCTGACATTCCTAAACCATTAAAATTCGGTCTGAGCTTAAAGAGTCAAGTACAGGTACGTGATTGTGCCCAGCCGTGCCATTCTGCCAACGTATATCGGCGTGACGGGGTCCTTCACGCCGATTCAGTGATTAAGAAATTCGATTATTTGACAAAAAAAAATATTGTATATGTTTTTTTTAGCAGAAAGTAAAAAATAATGTTTTTTTTCGTTCCAAACTGTTGGTCCTTCTTTTTTGCTTATAGCGCAAAAAAAAACTGCAGAGGTGATCAAATACCACAAAAAAAAGACACAAATTGTATTTTGCGTACAGCCTTGCACGACCACGCCATTGTCAGTTAAAGCGACGTATTGCAAAAAATGGACTGGTCGGGAAGGGGGCAAATTCTTCCGGGGCTGAAGTGGTTAAAGTAACGCAGTGCCATATCACAAAAACAGGCCTGGTCATATAGGGGGGTACATCTTCCAGAGCTCAAGTGGTTAATATACACTTATTTGGATTTTTTATTTTATTTATTTTTTTATCAAAGACATGTAGCAGAATATATTTTGGCTTAAATTTATGAAGACATTTGATTTTATTGGACATGTTTTCTAACAAAAAGTAGAAAATATTTTATTCAAAATGTTTTGTTAATAGCGGAAAAAATTAAAAACCCAGTGGTGATCAAATACCACCAAAAGAAAGCTTAATTTGTGGTAAAAAAAAAGAAATAAAATGGTATTAAATTTGGGCACAGCTTTGCATGACCGCGCAATTACCAACTTTTTTGTTAAGTTGGCTTCACTTGACTATGTTAAAAAATATACTTTGGTGTCTTAAATTTACTTTTAACATCTCATTATGGCCTGAAGTCATTAAAGCCCAGAATTCAGCCCAGTTTGGCTGTAATGCACCAGCAGCCCACTAAGGGGCGCTACCAGATAAGGAATACATTTGTTCTTTGATCTAAACCCAAGGCTTGATCTGCTTGATTGGCTTTCTCTCAGTGTACTATTACACAGTCATTTTCTTACTGCTGTTTATTATCCAAAACATATTCCAAGCCTTGCAGAGGTCCCAGATATAACCTGGTGCATTTTCATCCATAACCATTTTTTGAGATTTGGTGTTTGCAAGTTAAAAACTGTTTTTTGTTGTTTTTTTTGCTAGAAAATGACGTAGAATCCCCAAACATTATATATCTTTTTTTCTAACACCTTAATGAATAAAATTGCAATACTTTCTGTCACACTGTATTTGCGCAGTGGTCTTACAAGCGCACCTTTTTTGGAAAAAATACACTTTTTTTGAATGAAAAAATAAGACAACAGTAAAGTTAGCCCAATTTTTTTTATATTGTGAAAGATAATGTTACGCCGAGTAAATTGATACCCAACATGTCACGCTTCAAAATTTCGCCCGCTTGTAGAATGGTGACAAACTTTTACCCTTAAATCTTCATAGGCGATGTTTATAATAATTCTACAGATTGCATGTTTTGAGTTACAGAGGAGGTCTGGTGCTAGAATTATTGCTTCCACTCTAACGATCGCGGCGATGCCTCACATGTGTGGCTCACGTATGCGCTCGCTTCTGCACGCAAGCTCGGCGGGACAGGGCGCGTTTACATTTTTTTTATTTTTTTTTGTATTTTTACACAAAAATTGTGTCGCTTTTATTTCTATTACAAGGAATATAAACATCCCTTGTAATAGAAAAAAAATAATGACAGTGATTTCCTCTTACCTCCTGTTTGGCTATGGGACAGGAAGTGAAATCTCAATCAGGACACAGAAGACGAAAAAAAAAAAACATCTGTTATGTATTATAATCCCCCCTTCCTCCATCCAAAATGAATTTTTTTTTTAGGGGGCGTGGCCTGGACATGGCGGTGTGAAGACATGTCTTCTGTGAGCTCCGGGCTTCCCCTGCCTATCCCGACACATTGCCAACATCAATCATCTGCTACACCGGCATGCCAATGTCGAGAAAAAGTACAGGACCAGATCATGAGCCCGAGCAGCCCGTTCCCGCACCTCCCAGAGGGAAACACCGCATTATTTCCCGTGTGCACACCGCACCTCTCCAGGCACCATAGTGGCGGCACCTCGTGGCTCTGGCCTGTGCACCCAGAACATGCCAGATCCGTCTGCATCTTGTACCACCTCCTCCTCCATCTCGGACTGAGACCTCTGCACTCTTCCGTCCAGACTTATCGGAGATGGCCAACTCCTCACTAAAGGGGGACACGATCCGCCTGGATGAGGATGAAGCCTCGATCCTCCCAGCGGAGGAGACACACTGCCTGGACATCCAGGCGGTAAGAGCGGACATCCACTTGCTCTGAGAGGGTGGATACAGGGGAGACATCGTTATCCTCCCTAGAACATCATGTAGCGACCCTGGAGTACTCCCACATTTCTCAGGCAGACACAGACTCAACTCCACCTGGATGACCTTGAAGATGGAAGCTGCAGAAATAACTTGCGGTTGCGGGGGTCTACCACATACTAGAGGCACGAGGATCTTCCAGCCACGGTGAGTGCCATCTTTCAAATGGTCCTCAAACACCCTCAGCTCACAGTGAAGTTGGATAGAGTCCATAGGGCCCCCAGGCCCCAGATCTAATGACCCGAGAGGCCTCGGGATGTGGTGTGCCACCTCCATCACTACCCACAGAAAGAACTGATCCTCTGTTCCATTTTAACCAGATGGTATAGAACAAGGATCCTCAAACTATGGCCCTCCAGCTGTTGCGGAACTGCACATCCCATGAGGCATTGTAAAAGTCAGACATGACTAGGCATGATGGGAATTGTAGTTCCTGAACAAATGGAGGGCCACAGTTTGAAGACCCCTGGTATAGAACACCGGTGAGGTTACAAAAAAAAATTCCTGTAACTTCTGATTATTTCTGGAGATGACAGAAAGAACGGGGCACCATTCTCAATATTTTTTGGACCTGTCCCAAACTAAAACACTATTGGGAGGAGTTCAAACGCAATGCCCAAAAATTCACGGAGCGCCCAATACCGGACGATCCAGCCTTTTTCCTTCTCCATACCTCTAGTGCCCCTGGGGGACTCTACACAAAAGCAATCATTCGCCATCTCCTTGATGCCGTCAAGGCATGCATTCCTCTTAAATGGAAATCACCACAGCCTCTGACCATCGGGATGTGGTTTAAGTAAAGGAAATAAATAACCTAGAAGACCTCATTCTCTCGGCACGCCACCAACAAGAACGCTCCTCCAAGACTTGGTCGCTCTGAAACATGCTTGTCTTCTCTGATGAAGGAAGAACCCTCCTTGACTGTGACCCTGCCGACTAAATCTACCTTACTAGGACCCTGACTACACTTAGTATTTTAGAAATACCAAACCTGAATCCCGTCTGCCGTCTATGTGGCTCACAACCTCACATTTCATATCTCTCCATCCCTTCTCCAATCCCTCCGCCGCTCTTCTCCTTCCCCCACTTCCTACTCTTCTTTCTGCTACGCTCTATTTTTTTCTCTTTTTATATTTCAATATTTCTTCTTCATGGCTCCATGTTACCTTTTTTCTATACAAAATTGAAAACAATGATTTGGGCTGGTTCCGTGGCCCCAACCTATTAGAACACTTTAGCGTTTTGGCTATGACTTTCCTTAACCATGCCCGGCCCCGAGGTTCTATCTTCCTTACATCTAGCCTGGCATATACAAGATACCTTGGGTAGTCAGCAGACATCATTTCATCCTGGGTTTACAACTTTTGTAATGAAAAACTGTTATGCTGTATTATATACCAAGGCCCAGATTCTCGTCCAGCGGCGTAATTTTGTGTGGGCGTAACGTATCCGCTTTACGTTACACCTCCGCAACTTAGACGGGCAAGTGCTGTATTCTCAAAGCACTTGCTCCGTAAGTTGCGGCGGCGTAGCGTGAATCGGCCGGCGTAAGCCCGCCTAATTCAAATTTGGATCAGGGTGGCGTGTTTTGTGTAAAACTACTGTGACCCGACATGATTGACATTTTTGCAGAACATCGAATGCGCTGTCCGTGGAATTTCCCAGTGTGCATTGCTCCAAAGTACGCCACAAGGACGTCATTGGTTTTTGACGTGAACGTAAATGACGTCCAGCCCCATTCACGGATGACTTACGCAAACGACGTAACTTTTTCAATTTCGACGTGGGAACGACGGCTATACTTAAAGTGGAGGTTCACCCGGAAATGACAATTTTTAAGATTAGATTCATGCTCATTTTGTCAAGGGGAATCGGGTAGTTTTTTTTAAATCAAAGCCGTACTTACCGTTTTAGAGATACATCTTCTCCGCCGCTTCCGGGTATGGGCTGCGGGACTGGGCGTTCCTTCTTGATTGACAGTCTTCCGACAGGCTTCCGATGGTCGCATCGATCGCATCACGATTTTCCGAAAGTAGCCGAACGTCGGTGCGCAGGCGCCGTATAGAGCCGCACCGACGTTCGGCTTCTTTCGGCTACTCGTGACGCGATAGATGCGACCGTCGGAAGCCTGTCGGAAGACTGTTAATCAAGAAGGAACGCCCAGTCCCAAAGACCATACCCAAAAGCGGCGGAGAAGATCGCTCTCTAAAACGGTAAGTACTGCTTTGTTTTTAAAAAAAACTACCCGATTCCCCTTGACAAAATGAGCATGAATCTAATCTTAAATTATTTTTTTAGGGTGAACTCCCGCTTTAACATTGGTACGCCGCACTTATGCCTCATATAGCAGGGGCAACTATACGCCGGGAAAAGCCTAACGTAAACGTTGTAACTTTACTGCATCGGCCGCGCGTACGTTCGAGAATTCGCGTATCTAGCTAATTTGCATACTCAACGCGGAATTCGACGGAAGCGCCACCTAGCGGTCAACAAAAATATGCAGTTAAGATCCGACGAGACTTACGCCTGTCGGATCTAATGGATATCTATGCGTAACTGATTCTAAGAATCAGGCGCATAGATACGACGGGTCGGATTAGGGCTTACGACGGTGTACATGGCGCTGCGCCGTCGTAAGTCCTTTCAGAATCTGGGCCCAAAACTTCATATTATGTTATATGCCTTTGACTAAATAAAATATTTGAGATTTATTTTATTTTTTTTGCCTATAGTTCCACTTTAATCCCACATAAAAACCGTAATTATTTTGGCCTTACCCCATTTTGGAACTCAATACCAATTTAGTTCACCGTGGGTAATTTTGGATACCAGGAAAATATACACTTCCATTGACAGCAGTAGGAAAAGCAGATTAAGTTGAGTCACACTAGCGACCTGGCTCCCGGCCCTGCTAAAGCCTCCGTGGGTCATGTACTTCAGTGGTATGGTTTTTGATGCCAGAGCTGCTTTTAGTTCCAACTTGCCACTGTACGTGACAAGGGGACCATAAACAACCATTGCGTCATTTTTCTCCGTGCTGATAACAGAACTGTCCTATCTAATCTTGTGTAAATGATATGGGTTGGGTTTATTCGCTTAGTTTGGCTGGAACTAAAAAATGTCTTTCAATATTTGTCATGCATGTCACTGTACGAAACCGGGTAGATTTCCACAGGCTTCATTGAGCACATATCAAATGTTTGCACATCTTATCACAAACCACAGCTATAAATACACAGAACTTCTACAACACTTTTAAGTTTAAATATCTACACCAAACAGCTGCAAGCCGAAGGTCCTCCAGGTTTGGGCAAAGCCCCAGCTTGCCTCTACAGTAAACTTGGCCAGACATACTGTAGCTGAGTCTTGTAGGAAGGACTGTCTGGATCTCTATAATGTCCAATTGGATTGAAACAGAAATGAAGAATCGGATTGGTTGTATTGGGCAGTGCAGATCTTTTTTAAGGCGCTATTAAAATTTTGGTTGGTCAGCTTAGCTTATGACTGGCTGGACATTTGGGGCCAGATTCACATACATTTGCGGCGGCGTAACGTATGTCATTTACGTTACACTGCCGCAAGTTTTACGGGCAAGTGCTTGATTCACAAAGCACTTGCCTGTAAACTTGCGGCGGCGTAGCGTAAATCCGTCCAGCGCAAGCCCGCCTAATTCAAATGGGGCGTGTGTCATTTAAATTAGGCGCGTTCACGCACCGAACCGACTGCGCATGCTCCGTTTTGAAAGTTCCCGCCGTGCTTTGCGCGAAATTACGGCGCCCCGACGTGTTTTTGTGAACGGCGACGTGCGTTACGTCCTTTCGGACGACTTACGCAAAAAAAAAAAAAAAAATTGAAATTCGACGTGGGAACGACGGCCATACTTTAACATGGATGGTATAATTTTACACCACTTAAATAGCACTCGTAACTTTACGACGGGAAAAGCCGACTAGCGACGACGTAAGAGAATAAGACGAACGCGCGTACCTTCGTGGATCGCCGTAAACAGCTAATTAGCATACCCAACGCGGAAAACGACGAGAACTCCACCCAGAGGGCGCCGAATAATTACACCTACGATCCGAAGCCGTACGCCTGTCGGATCGAAGCCAGAAGCCGTCGTATCTTGGTTTGAGAATTTCAAATTAAGATATGACGTGGCAAATTTGAAAGTACGCTGGAGTATCAGTAGATATTCCGGCGTACTTTTTCTGTGAATCTGGCCCTTACAGCCCAAGATATTCAAGGAACTTTTTTGGAATTGGGGTTATGTTTCAATGGTTTTTATTTGAAGTTTTCAAATTTTCATAATAGAAAAGAATACAAAACATATAAACAATTTTGTGGCAGTAATTACCGCTCCTCTCATTGAAGTGGATGTAAACCCAAAACATTTATTTTTTTATGTCACAATGTAGAGTATAAGATTTCCTATCATCTGTGCCCAGTCTTGCCACACAGAGTTAATCCATCTCTGAGCAATCCTCTTTTATTGTTCAGTGAAAATTAACAGACTTCCAGATAAAAACCTGTCTAAATAAAAAGTCCATTCCTCTCTCCTTGCGTTGAGTGACAGGTTATTTACATATCTAGCTTGGATATGTTTATCATATGTTATGTTTATCATAATATGAGGTTATCCACAGTATAAAAAGTGAGAAATCCACCCCTCCCCCACATAACACATCCTGGTAATATACAATGAACTGTGGATCACCTCATATTGTGAGAGATTGGTCAGGCCCAGGCATCATCTGTGAAGGAATGGTTAGACCTGGGTGTCAAATATGAGGGATTGATGGTCATAAGTAGGGTTGTCCCGATACCACTTTTTTAGGACCGAGTACAAGTACCGATACTTTTTTTCAAGTAGTCGCCGATACCGAATACCGATACTTTTTTTAAATGTGTCCCCAAATGCAGCCATGTCCCCCACATATGCAGCCATGTCCCCCACATATGCAGCCATGTCCCTCTAGCCATGTCCCTCACATATGCAGCCATGTCCCTCTAGCCATGTCCCTCACATATGCAGCCATGTCCCTCTAGCCATGTCCCTCACATATGCAGCCATGTCCCTCTAGCCATGTCCCTCACATATGCAGCCATGTCCCTCCAGCCATTTCCCCCATACCTTTGCCGCCGAAAGCCGCCGCATGGAGAAAATCACAGCATTCATTTGAATAGCTGTTTTGCCCGCACGTATAGACACTCCCCCTTGCTCGGCATTGGACAGATCACGATCACCCATCCAATCCCGAGCAAGGGGGAGTGTCTATACGCGCGGGAACACTACAGCTATTCAAATGAAAGTTGTGATGTTCCCGCACGCCGTTTAACCAATGCGGCGGTGCGATGCGGCGGCAGCGGCGGGGAGGGGGGGGAAGAATTCTATTTAGGTATCGGGGGTATTTGCGCGAGTACGAGTACTCCCGCAAATACTCGGTATCGGTCCCGATACCGATACTGGTATCGGTATCTGGACAACCCTAGTCATAAGTATGTTAGGCCTAGTTGAAAAACGGTTTATCATACCTGAAGTCAGGGACGGCCTTAGGTGTTCAGGCTCCCTGTGCGAGCTAATCCTCCATCTTCACCCCTCGCCCCCTGGTCACCTAAACATACACAAAGAGGAAAAAAATGCCACGCGGGTGTAATACAATCGCGGAGGGGGGTGCCGGTCTGACACCCCCCCAGTGTGTGGTACCCGGGGGTGGCTTGCCCCCCCTTAGTACGCCTCTGGGTGGCCGCACAGCGCCCCTGTTGCCCATGGCGCCCTGTGCGGCCGCACAGCTCGCACACCCCAAAGGCCGGCCCTGCCTGAAGTCTACTATATCAGCTTACATAACACATCCAACAGGTTAGATTCAAAGACAGTAGACAGTATTAGTGGATTTCCTTCATTTGTTTTAGAGCAACGATAAAAAATTTAAATAATCCGTTAATTTTCAACAACAGTTACAAGACGGTTGATTCAAGTCAATCAGCAAATCAATAATTTGACGGTAATACTAACATTCATAGTTTTTTACATGTCCAGAAAATAAAGGTCAGTTTTATCAATAAAAATTATATTTTGGATGTAGTTGCCCTTTATTTTCTGGGTATTCAGTTTTTCATGGTTGTTGGCAAGGTCGCGCTTTTCCTGGCTTCTTATACCTCAGAGGGACTAGGATGGTGAGACCAATTTATCAGATTTTCCAGTTCTGTACAACTGTCAAGGCCACATGATGATGTCATAATGTTCTCCACCATGTGTAATGAAAGTCTAGTTCAGTGGTCTCCAAACTCCGGCCTTTGCTTGCTTCTCCCAGTGAAGGGCATAATTCTTCCCAATGACACCAACAATGGGGCAAATTCCTACCAATGACGCAGATGATGGGGAATTGTTTACTCCCACTGATGCTGGGACATTTTGTACTCCTGATGGCCACAGTCCTGCCCCCCCTAAAGTAATCTAATCTGGCCCTTTGTTTAGAACAGTGGTACTCAACCTTTCTAGTGCCATGACCCCTTGATAAAATTTCCCAAGTTGTGGGGACCCTCAACAGTAAAATTAATTTTGTAGCGTGGGTTGTCAGCACCCAAGGCAAGACAAGTAATTTGCGCTCCCTGAGTCCCTTCCACTCGTACAGTATTAAACCCCCTTGTGACACATTTTAGGGTGTACGGCTTTCTCTTTGTTCTCCTTTCTTTCCCCTTTATCTCTCTCTATCCTAATTTCTTATTTTTTCCCCCTAATCCCTCTCTCTAGCCGTCTTTCTTGTTCTTTCTCATATTCTTTCTCCCCCTTTTACTTAGTTTCTCCCCCTTTTTACTCTCCCTTCCATATATTCTCTATTTTTATTCCTTCTCTTACGCCTTGGTGGGGGGAATGGGATGAGCCGCAGTGATGGCGAGGAGTTGGGATGAGTGGAAATGCTGGGGGGAGTTCTGATCGGCCAACTTAGGTGCTCTTGATGAAGGTCATCTACTGATCTGAGAACTGTAGTGGGGACTTTTAATGGCAACTATAATCACAAGTAGTGTTACTCACTATGGCCCGGATTCACAAAGCACTTACGCCGACGTATCTCGAGATACGCCGCGTAAGTGTAACTATGCGCCGTCGTATCTATGCGCCGTGCCCATAAACAGAGAAAGTCCTAAAAATAGGCTTCATCCGACCGACTTAACTTTCCTACGCCTGCGAATCGTGGGCGCATAGTTACGCTGGTCGCAAGTGGCGCTCCCATTGATTTCCTATTCAAATATGGAAATGAGGGAGATACGTCAATTCACCAACGTACTTGCGCCCGGCGCATAATATACGCGGTTTGCGTAAGTCGTACATCCGGCGTAAAGTTATTCCCCATATATGAGGCGCAACTCATGCTAAGGTATGGACCAGGGAACACAGCCGTCGTATTTTACGTTGTTTACGTAGTACGTGAATAGGGCTGGGCGTAGGTTACGTTCACGTTGTAGGCAGTGATCCGTCGTATCTTAGAGAGTAGTTCCGACGTGATTCTGAGCATGCGCACTGGGATATGTCCACGGGACGGCGCATGCGCCGTTCGTTTTAAGTACTTGTATGGCACTCGGCCCATCATTTGCATGGGGCCACGCCTCATTAGCATGGCTCACGCCCACTTCCACCTACGCTGGCTTACGTTGAGGGAACCCAGCGCAGTTTGGGAGGCAAGTGCTTTGTGAATTCGGTGCTTGCCTCTCTGCGCTACGTCGGCGTAGCGTATATTAGATACGCTACGCCGGCATAAATATCCGCCAATGTATGTGAATCAGGGCCTATGTCTCCAGCTTCACTGTGTCTCCGACTTTATGGTGTCTCGTAGCAGTGACACCTATGTGGAAGTCAGGAGATAGGGTCTCCTCCAGCCCCTCCCACTTCACATTTCTCACCAGTCAGCTGACCTCTCGTCTCTGCCCCCCAGCCATGCTGTGAACTGAATGGGCAACTGTGAAGAGGTGAGGGGGCAGCCGCGGGCTCCAGGGACAGCCCTGCTGGGCATCCGCAAAGATGCTGGAAGAGCCAGGAACAGCCCAGCATTCGGTGACCCCTGGCAATCATCATTTGACCCCCAGGTTGAGAACCACTGGTTTAGAAAGTTTGGAGACCCCTGGTCTAGTTCCACCATTGTTGTGGAGACAATGTTGTCAAGGTTGCCAAAGCAGTTTACACATAAACATGCCCCCTTGGTTTTTCAGGAATGCTGGCAACTATAAAAAAAAGGTATAAGAAGCCAACGGCACCCACCCTAAACTGAAATTTCAAACCATTGTCTAGTTTCACAGAAACTGATATAACAAAACTGTACATAACATTTGCACTGAATATCAGTGTAACAAAACAGGCCTTAAAGGCATTTACTGCCTTCAGGAGAAAATTTGTAAGAATGCAACCAATGCCAAGACAAGGCATAAATGCCCAACTGTAGATTATGGAGGGTGAGCAGCTCTTCCAGTGTAATCAGAGGAGCTCTACTGTCACTTTATCAGCTATGTGCCATGCTCTGAGAATGGGGTTGCTCCTGATACAGAACAGGTGTTTGTTACACTGGGGTAGATTCACATACCTTTTGCGGCGGCGTATCTCCAGATACGCCGCCGTAATTTGAATTCCGCGCCCGCGTAGCTTTACGCCGATTCACAAAGGCAGTTACGCCGAAAAAATAGGCTTCCTCCGCCGACGTAACTTGATTGCGGCGGCGTAGAATTGTGATAGGCTTCCTCCACCGACGTAACTTGATTGCGGCGGCGTAGAATTGTGTGCAATATAACTTTGGCCGCTAGGGGCGATTCCGTTGTTGTCGGCATAGAATATGCTAATTTCCTAGATACGCCGATTCACAAACGTACGTGCGCCCGGCGTTCATTTTTCGTTAAGGCTTTTTCGGCGTAAGGCTGCTCCTGCTATTAGGAGGCGCAGCCAATGTTAAGTATGGACGTCGTTCCTGCTTTGAAATTTGAATTATTTACGTTGTTTGCGTAAGTCGTTCGCGAATAGGGCTGGACGTAATTTACGTTCACGTCGAAACCAATACATTGTTACGCCGTACTTGGAAGCAATGCACACTGGGATATGTACACGGACGGCGCATGCGCCGTTCGTAAATCACGTCAGGTCATCACATATTACCATAAAACACGCCCCCCTTCCCCATTTGAATTACGCGCGCTTACGCCGGCCCCATTTACGCTACGCCACCGCGACTTACGGAGCAAGTGCTTTGTGAATACTGCACTTGCTCCTGTAAGTTGCGAAGGCGTAGCGTAAATACACTACGCTGCGCCGCCGTAACTTATAGCGTAGCTATCTGAATCTACCCCACTGACAACAGAGCTTTGCTAATTACACAGGGGGAGCTGCTAGTGCAATCTTGCTCCAAGTGCAATCTTCAGGACTGGGCTATCAGTTTGACAGTTCGGTCCTGATCAGTGCAGGGCACAGGAGGGCAATGCCGAGGAACGAAGGCGGTTGGTTGCCTATCTGGCATCTGTCTCAGCCCGGCCCGGCATGCAGCCACTTACATATTATCATCGATTGATACATTTGTATTGTAAAAATAATTCTAAAAGTAAACAGTCCCTTTTTCCCAGCCCAACCAATCAGTCCCCAGTTGTCGTTGGTCTAACTCCGGTTGCAAAATGAAAGAACAAACTTGACAATCCCATTTCTGAAAGCAGCTACTCCGATTTTCTCCTTGTGTTTCCCAATATTCATAAGGCAGATTAAACCTGGAAGGTGATTGGTTGCCGAAGATTAGACTACAGTCTAATCAGGCAAAATGTAGGTGGGTGAAGAAAGTGTCTCTTGCTTAATTTTGGAAGGAAATGGAAAGTCAATCAAAACACTAACTTTGGGTAGCTTGGGGAAGGTTTAGTACATGTGCTGGGTTTTTAATAATGTTGGTGTCCCCCATGTTTAGCCTTGTCCTCACTTCCTGTCCTGGTGACACCTGGGACATTCATATAAGCTTTTTTTTATTTTTATTCCCTTTTCACAGTGTATTCTTTATTTATTCCTATAGAAACCCACCAAGAGCAGTGTACCAGAAACTCTGATTCTTTAGTGCAATGGTCTCTGTGGCCCTCCCGCTTATATGAAGCAGAATTCCTGCCACTGATATTATTCCTTCCATTGACACCAACAATGGGGCAAAATATCTCCTACTGTCACCAACGACCAGGCACTATTCCTTCCACTACCAACAATAGGACACTATTTCTTCCACTGAAACCAACAATAGGACACTATTCCTTCCACTGACACCAACAATAGGACACTATTCATCCCACTGACACCAACAATGGGGCAAAATATCTCCTACTGTCACCAACGACCATGCACTATTCCTTCCACTGACACCAACAATAGGACACTATTCTTCCACTGACACCAACAATAGGACACTATTCATCCCACTGACACCAACAATAGGACACTATTCATCCCACTGACACCAACAATAGGACACTATTCCTTCCACTGACACCAACAATAGGACACTATTCCTTCCGCTGACACCAACAATAGGACACTATTCCTTCCACTGACACCAACAATAGGACACTATTCCTTCCACTGACACCAACAATAGGACACTATTCTTCCACTGACACCAACAATAGGACACTATTCCTCCAACTCACACCAACAATGGGGCAAAATATCTCCTACTGTCACCAACGACCATGCACTATTTCTTTCACTGACACCAACAATAGGACACTATTCATCCCACTGACACCAACAATGGGGCAAAATATCTCCTACTGTCACCAACGACCATGCACTATTTCTTCCACTGACACCAACAATAGGACACTATTCCTCCAACTCACACCAACAATGGGGCACAATTTCTCCCACTGATACAGGGAACTATTCCTTCCACTGACACCAACAAAGGATACACTACTCATCCCACTGATGGGGCATTATTCTTCTCACTGACACCAACAATGGGGAACTATTCCTCCCTCCCACTGACATCAATGACGAGGCATTATTCCTCCCACTGACACCAATAATGGAGCACTATTCCTTCCACTGACACCGACAACAGGGCACTATTCTTTCTACTGACACCAACAATGGGGCACTATCCCACTGAAACCAATGATGTGGCATTATTACTCCCACTGACGCCAACAAAGGGACAACATTGCTCCCACATTCACATCAGTACCTACCCTCATGGAGCTTTCAATCTAAGGTCCCTAACTAACATTCATACATACACATATTGGGGGCAATTCAGACAGGGTCCAATTAAACGACCTACATGTCTTTGGAGTGTTGGAGGAAACCCACGCAGGCACAGTGAGAATGTGCAAACTCCAGGAAGGCCCTAGTGCTTCTTGGCAGAAGTGCTAACCACTTAGCCACAGTGCTGCCCATATGGTTTTGGCCAATCTAAAGGTACAGTAAATTGTACATGAAAATTGTATAATTATAGACACAACAGTTCATCTCAGATCAGGTGATATAAGATAAGAGCTCACAGACTTTCCTATTGAAGGTATTGAGATGAGGACATAGTATATTAAAAAATGTTAGTTCTTTCTTCTGAAATTACTTTTTTTTAAAGTCACAGGGATGCTGAAAACCCCTTTAAAAATTCTTCACTTTACCCTTGAAAATAAATTACAAAATGCCCATTAATGCGCTTTGTCCATCTCTACAATCCTTCTGTTGCATTTGGAAATAGGTCCTTTGGTCTGGCCAATAGTCCTGCAGAGTGTCCTCCACATAGTGCGCTACCATTCCAAATTGTGTCCAAGTCTTACACGAGCGGCTCTAATTCCATAGCAACTTTTTCATCGAACCTTGGTGATTCGGATAACTCACTGCCATCCTGGCTAATGACTGTTTGCCTGTTCATCGTTTTCTGGCAGGCCTTCAAAGGTTCTTGTAGACTGTTGCTGATTTTTACAGACAGGCGCTTGGCATGTTTCCTCCGCAGTATTTTTCTGTTATCTCCTGCCAGCTCCGGTAATAATTTTATCAAATTCAAGGGTAGCGTGTAGATCGGGAGTAAACCAAACGGATCTGGCACAACATCATTATTGGAGCCGAAGCTGGCGACCAGATATCGCCCTTTGGCCCGCCCTTTTAGGAAGTCCGGGTAAACACAGTTTAGTATGGCCCCAAACGATCCATAAGGGTCAGATTCCACAACCTGCTCAGCTCTTTGTCCTTTCCACGCTGTATACCTATCCCGGGCTCCCTCTGAGAACAGCAGGATGATGAGCCCTCCTTTTTCAAAAACATCCGATTTTTGTTTCTGGTACCAAGGCAGAGGGCCCACTCTAGCCATTTCCGTCCGGTCCCACTGATCCAGAATCACATCAAGCTTAAGTTCAACTTTCAGTGAGAAAGAAAAAACCCTCACTAGTTCCTCATAGGCTGGGTCATCCGGAGAGTAGAGGATCAGCACTCTTCTATTTTTGAAAATCTCATCTGGAGAAAAAAAAAAAACATTGTAACATGCAGAAAACATTAAAGCGGAGGTTCACCCTCAAAATTAACTTTTTGGCTAACCTATCTCTAGCCTTAAGAGCCCTTTCACACTGGTGCGTTTTTGCCGCGTTTTTGCGGTAAAAATAGCGCTATTAAAACGCTCATAAAATGCTCCAAAAACGCCCCTCCATTGAAATGAATTGAAGACACTGTAAAAACGTGGTAAAAACGCTGTAAAATCGCGGTAAAATAGCGATGTTTTACCGCTATTTTAACGCTCCGCTATAGGCGTTTTCAGTGTGAAAGGGCTCCAATAAAGGCTTGTAGCCTTGTCATTTTTTTTAATGTGTACACTTACCTGTCTTCAGCCGCACTTCCGGGTCTTCTTCCTTGCGGGGAGTGGGCGTGTCGCTCCTTTTCCCCGACAGGGAGCTCTGCATAGATGATTGACGTGCGCGTCATCGCCTTCCGAAAATATCCGATGGGGACTCGGCTCTTTACGGCACTATACGGCACCTGCGCATGCCGTGTAGAGCTGACTGCGCAGTCGCCGTAAAGTGCGGACGAGTCCCCCTCGGATATTTTCGGAAGGCGATGACGCGCACGTCAATCACTATGCGTCGTCTCAGGCCTCGTACACACCAGCGGATCTGTCCGCTAAAAACGGTCCGCCGGACCGTTTCCAGCGGACATGTTCGCTGCGTCCGCTGCCGGATTTTTGTCTGATGGTTGTACACACCATCAGACAGAAATCCGCGCGGACACGATACGCGGTGACGTGGCCGCGCCGTCGCGGCGACGATGACGCGGCGACGTGCGCGGCCCAGGAAGGTCAATGCTTCCACGCATGCGTCGAATCACTTCGACGCATGCGAGGGCTTTCGGCCGATCGGACATGTCCGGTGATTCTGTACAGACGACCGAACATGTCCGACGGACAGGCTCCCAGCGGACATGTTTCTTAGCATGCTAAGAAACATTTGTCCGCTGGAAACTGTCCGATCCGCCAGACAGTTGTCCGGTCGGCCGTACACACGACCGAACGTGTCTGCTGAAACTGGTCCGTCGGACCAGTTTCAGCGGACATGTTCGGTCGTGTGTACGGGGCCTTAGGAACGCCTACTCCCCGGGGGAGCGAGAACCCGGAAGCTGAGTGAAAACGACGGAAAAACGTAAGTACAGACCAAAAAAAAATAATCCAGCATACTGTTGATGTCAGCAGTATACTGGATATAACAGTCTATAGATATTTTAGGGTGAACCCCCCGCTTTAACCACAATTACAGCGCCGGTTCCCGCATCGCTCCTCTCCCGCAGGCAGTTCACACTACCTTCCGCGAACCGCTGCGGTTGTCATTACATCGTTAATGACACCCACAGATCGGTTCACAGATCGCAGTGCGAACTCGCACAGGAATCGGATCGCATAGGTGAGAACACCCATGCAATCCGATTCTAGTGCAGGGGGAAAAAACAAGTCCCTGCACTTTTTTTCCATTGATTGGTGAGCTTTTTTTTATTCTCAAAATGCGAGTTGCCCCTTGCCTTCTATTTATTATAAAATGTTATAGTTGTCTCTACTCAGAAGCACTTTTTCTTTTTTCCCCCTGCTTCTGCTCCTAGGGCTCTTTCACACGGAGCGGATCCGTATTGATCCGCCCCGTGTGTGTCCGTCGGCTCAGCGGGGATCATCCGTAAATCCCCACTGAGTTGTCGGCGGATAGGGCGGTCCCCGCACACTGCAGAGACCACCCTGTCTTTCCTCCGCTCTCCCCTATGGGGAATCGGATGAATACGGACCGTGTGTCCGTATTCATCCGATCCGTTCCGCCAGACGGAAGAAAAATAGGGTTTTCTTCCGTCTGAAAAAGCGGATCTTTGCGGAGGCGGATGTTTGCGGACGTTAGCGGATGCTCAATCCGCCAACGTCTGCAATCCCATAGGGAAGCATTACAAGTCCGTAAACGGACTTGTAATAAAGGGACAGTTTGTCCGCCCGTGTGAAAGGGCCCTTAGTTACATAGTAGGCAAGGTTGAAAAAAGACACTAGTCCATCAAGTCCAACCTCTGTGTGTGATTATATGTCAGTATTACATTGTATATCCTTGAACAGGGGGTCCCCGACTTACGAACGCCCGAGTTATGAACTTCTCCTACTTACGTACCGGGCGCTGCGGGGACCCTCTGCCATTTTCCGCGGACCGTCTGCTGTTCTGCAAATGCGCGGCCAGAAGGAGCCCCGGGAAATGACGGAAATGTTCGTAATTGGGTGCACATGCACAGAACGGCATTCGACGGAACATCGGAAAACATCGGAAATGTCGCATGCGCGACCGACTTACGAACATTTCCGGTCTACAAACAGGAGGAAAGTCCCTAATGGGTTCGTAACCCGGGGGGCCCCTGTATGTTGTTATTGTTCAGGTGCTTATCTTATAGTTTTTTCATCAATGCTCCCCCGCTGAGACCACCGCCTGTGGAAGGGAATACCACATCCTAACCGCTCTTACAGTAAAGAACCCTCTAAGCAGTTTAAGGTTAAACCTCTTTTCTTCAAATTTTTGTGAGTGGTCACGTGTCTTTAAGTTAAACTCCCTTCCGCGAAAATGTTTTATCCCTATTGTGGGGTCACCAGTACGGTATTTGTAAATTGAAATCATGTCCCCTCTCAAGCGTCTCTTCTCCAGAGAGAATAAGTTCAGTGCTCGCAACATTTCCTCATAACTAATATCCTCCAGATCCTTTATTCGTTTTGTGGCCCTTTTTTGTACCCGCTCCATTTCCAGTACATCCTTCTTGAGGACTGGTGCCCAGAACTGGACAGCATACTCCAGGTACGGCCGGACCAGAGTCTTGTAGAGCGGAACAATTATTGTTTTATCTCTGGAGTTAATCCCCTTTTTAATGCTAATATTCGATTTGCTTTGCTTTCAGCAGCTTGCCATTGCTGAGCCTGTCATCTACTAGGACCCCCAGGTGCTTCTCCATCCTAGATTCCCTCATAGGTTCACCCCCCAGTGAGCAGCTTGCCCTAGTGCTTGGGCCCCCACCCCTTTTTAGGATCTTCTTATAGGCTGATGGAACCACACATCATTTTGTATGGATAATAATTCCCATGGACTTTTAATTAACTTTAGAGACTGCCTATATATGTAGGGTCTTAGTCACGTTGAGGCACATATTTCCTTTTGCTCTATTCATAAGCATTAAGGAATCTTACTTTTATCTCCATTTCACATCTTTCTAGATATCTTGTGGCAACAACTACTTTTGCGCATACAGACGCGAACATCCTAAGCTGTGATTCATGATGATGACAAGATAAGACCTGTGTGGTGTGAGGTGTGACCCCCCAAGCAGAAGAGAACTGGCCCTCTATAATCATTATGTAAAATGCCATGGCTGTTTGGGTTGTCATTGGAATTTGGCTGTTTTAGCCAAGTCAATTTATTTTACAAGATATTTCCTGTTGGTACTTACCCAGAGGTTTTTCTGCCGTCACCGACTTCAACCACTCTGTATACAGAAAAGGTGTACAGGTTACGTGCGTGAATTTTTATGGTTCACTATTTTCTACATTTTCCAAAGTATATTTATAGTTTGTTTACCCTTTTCCATATTTCTTCACTTTGTTGCCAATATTATCAATTTTATTTTGGTCGTAAGATTTTACACTTATAGATAGATTCACAAAGAGTTAGGCCGGCTTATCAGTAGATAAGCCGACCTAACTCCGAATCTACGCCGCCGTATGTTTAAGCGTATGCTCAAACAGAGATACGCTTAAACAAAGCTAAGATAGGACGGCTTGCGCCGTTCTATCTTAGCTTGCAATTTTTCGGACGGCCGCTAGGTGGCGCTTCCATTGCGGCCGGCGTAGATTATGTAAATGAGCTTTTACGCCGATTCCCGAACGTACGCCAGCCCGCTGCAGTCGAATTACGTTGTTTCCGTAATGCCTTAGGCGGCCTAAAGTTATTCCACCTATGAGGTGGAATAACAATGTTAAAGTATGGCCGCCGTTCCCGCCGCGAGGTTCGAATTTTTTACGTCGTTTGCGTAAGTCGTCCGCAAATCGGGAGTTACGTCGTTTACGTCCACGTCGAAATCAATAGGCCCGTACGGCGTACTTAGCCGCAATGCGCCCTGGGAAATGTAGGCGCCCGGTGCATGCGCAGTGTAAAAAAACGTCAAAAAACGTGAGGTTAAGCCTCATTTCCATACAACACGCCCCCCTCCAAGTCATTTGAATTAGGCGCCCTTACGCCCGCTTGTTTGAGGCTACGCCGCCGTAGATTAGCAGGTAAGAAGATTGAAAATCATTACTAGCCTAGCTAATTTACGGCGGCGTAGCCTAAACAGGCTAGGCTACGCCGCCCTAAAGATATTCCTGTGTACCTGAATCTACCTATCTAAGTCTAATGCCCTGTACACACGATCGGTTCGTCTGATGAAAACGGTCTGTTGGACCATTTTTATCGGACGAAACGATCGTGTGTGGGCCCCATCGCTTTTTTTCCCATCGGTGACAAGTCGACACATGCTCGGAAGCATTGAACTTCATTTTTCTCTGCACGTCGTTGTGTTTTACGTCACTACGTTGGACGCGATCGTATTTTTAACTGATGGTGTGTAGGCAAGACTGATGAAAGTCAGCTTCATCGGATATCTTCCTATGGGAAAAACTGCGATGGAGCATACACACGGCCGGTTTTCCCGGCCAAAAGCTCTAATGGCAGTTTTCCTGTCTGGAAAACCGGTCGTGTGTAGGGGGAAATAGTTACCGAGCAGGTTCTCGGTTTTCCCGGCAGACTTTTTACCGCCGGGAATCCCATACGTATGTATGAGGCTTAACTCTTTATACCTCCCCACAGAACTCTCCCAGGAATGCCCTTCCTTAGCACTATTCCCAGACTGGCTTAAATCCATTCCTAAACCAGCCATCGACGGTTCAAATCTCAGCCAGTTCAGCAGGGACCAGCTGAGATTCGATCCATGTATGGGCAGGCTGAATGTACAAAAGTTGATCAATTGATCAACGTGGGTACAACCAGCCTGTTGTATTTTACTTGCGATTATTGCTAGTGCCTATTCTAGCTGCTAGCAGTAATCACACAAGGGATTCCCCCATCGTTGACTGTATCGATTGGAGGTTGCAGGGCAACCTTGGGCAACCTTGAACCCTTATAAGGCTACACTTTCTCAACGCTTCTCCTGTTGACTGCCAACACAAACTGCTAATAATCTTGGGTCTTTTGTAGTCCCACCTGGGAGCTCTATTTGAAGTTTATGCAAATGCTGTTTTATAATCACACCTCTGCAAACTACTAAATTATTCAGGAAAACAGCCTTGTGCAGGTTTGACATCCACAATTCCACAGACTAGTTCCAAGGCAAATGACACACCTGAGAAAGTGTCAATGCCAAAAGAATAATGCCGCGTACACACGATCGGAATCTCCGTCAAGAAATGTTCGATGTGAGCCTTTAGTCGGAAATTTCGACCATGTGTAGGCCCCATCGGACATTTTCTGTCGGAATACAACAGCGAAGGAACTGGCACAGGCAACAATATATCAAAAATGATGGTGCTCCAATTCAAAGATCCTTCAGATAGGCCTCACATACATACAGTATGTGAGCATATATGAGGCGTAGCCAATGTTAAGTATGGACGTCGGGCCAGCGTCGAATTTTACGTTATGTACGTTGTTTGCGTAAAACGTTCGCGAATAGGGCTTTGCGTAGAATTACGTTCACGTCGAAAGCATTGGCTTGTTGCGGGTTAATTTGGAGCATGCGCACTGGGATACCCCCACGGACGGCGCATGCGCCGTTCACAAAAAACATCATTTACGTTGGGTCAAGACGTATTCACATAAAACACGCCCACAACTTAGTGATTTGAATTGCGCACCATTACGCAGACACATTTACACTACGCCCCTCTAACTTACGGCGCAACTTGTTTGTGGATACGGAAAATACGCTGTAAGTTACGGCGGGGTAGTGTATCTGAGATACGCTATGCCTGACGTAAAAATGTGCGGCGCAACGTGGATCTGGCCCATAGTAGTATTTGGCCCTGTTGTCCACTAAACACACCTTTTAATGATGGCTAGAGCTCCACCCTCTTCTGAAGCCCAAATTATGGGCGTTCTTGTGGAGGGAGGTACAGCCAACACAGAGCCATGCCTCCACTCCCTTCTCCTTGATTCCCTTGGGAAGTAAATAACATATGATAGTTCTTCTTTAAGCACCACTGAGATTTTAAATTCTCTCAAAGTTCAAATGTGTTCATGAATACAATAATTATTTCACCATTGATACCATAAAAATATATGGAGAACATGGCCCAGTAGTGGCCACACTATCTGGTGTGGGTAACTCCTATATAATCTATAAGTTATGTAACATTTGTTGTATGTCCAGTGCCCACATGTCCTCTCTTGGCAACACCCAAGAAACTTACTTTTAAGATCTTCTACCTTCAGTAATATAATCAGTAAGACGCAGGCGACTACGAGCAGACACAAAACCCGGGACCAAGTCCACCTGGACCTCATAACTACAAAGAGAGAAAGAAGAGGCATTTAGACATCCCTGTGTACACCGAGCCAACAATTTATCCTAAGAAAAAAACTTTTAGCTACAGACAAGGGTGGTTACCGATTGATTACTATCCCACAGCCAGCCATATCTTCAGACAATGAACATTCATGTTTATAAGGAATAGAATCTAAACTCAAGAACAAATATCTTCTGAATTGCAGCTTGCCAGTATTTAGATAGGATGATTGTATTTATTTTCTCTTTTTTCAAGCTAAGTACATTTTCTGAGATGTGTACAATAGAAAAATGTGTTTCATTTTGGATTTGTTCGTTAAGTTAATAATTTAATTTGGTCATATTCGTTATGTAAGAATAATTTGTTTTCGGAATTAATTTGATATATATGCCCCAGAAGACGTCCTTCCTGTGACGAAACCGGTTGGGTGGAGGTACAGATCCATGTCACCGCATCTATCTGGATTAACCAAAAATCGTTTTTTACACATTGGAAATGGATTGAAGCTGTTTTTTTTATTCTGGATTGAGTAAGTGCATTAGTTTTAATAAGGTTGAATTTTAAATGGTTTTACATTATTAGCGTTTATCTCTACTTTGGTATATATCATCGGCTCTGATGGTTTGAGACAAGAGGGATGTCGGTACGTCTGTGGGCTGATATGAAGTGTCTCCCATCGGCTTTTCTTTGCCGGAACAGCAGAAGGGTTTATGAGAGACATGAGTCTTCTTTGACCTCCTGTAATAGGAGGTCTGATACGAGCACATCTATATGTAGTGGTGGTGAATTCACAAAGTGGTGTGTGGAATTTTGGAATTTAAGACTCAGCTCACCCGTTACACTGAATTTGAGGACTTTTTTTTACTAGCATCAGGAAACTGATTCTTGGACTCGCCTAATTGTATTTTTGATTTAGCGCAACACAGTTTATTTGTTTTTTTTAATGATTTTTTTTGTGATAATATCTCACATTGGTGGTGCAGCTTAATTTTTTATTGTATTTAATTTTTCACAAGCGTGGTTTATTTGTGTTATTATATGTATGGATTTGTTTTGTATATTTATTATTTTAAAATCAATTCAAAATTAGAATATATTTGTATTCTTTTCAAATTGATTTAAAATTAGAATTTCAGAAGACAGCTATATTAGTTTATTCTGTTCTATTCTATTGTAATATATTTAAAAAAAAAAATCAATTCTTAACTGTTTTCTTATTTTCTATTCTGTTCTCTTCTATTTTATTCTATTATTTTCTGTTTTATTCTATTTAATATTATATTCTGTTTTTATTCTATTGTATTCATTTTCTATTCTAGTCTGGACTATTATATTCTTTCCTGTTCTATTTTATTATATTCTATTTCTTTATTTTCTATTATATTCTGTTTTATTCTATTCCTTTCTATTCTATTGTATTTTATTCTGCTCTTTTCTATTCTAATATATTCCGTTTTTTATTTCTATTCTATTATGTGATATGATTTAATATTATATTCTGTTTTTATTCTATTGTATTCATTTTCTATTCTAGTCTGTTCTATTATATTCTTTCCTGTTCTTTTTTATGATATTCTATTGCTTTATTTTCTATTATATTCAGTTTTATTCTACTCCTTTCTATTCTATTGTATTTTATTCTGCTCTTTTCTATTCTAATATATTCCGTTTTTTATTTCTATTCTATTATATGATTTGATTTAATATTATATTCTGTTTTTATTCTATTGTATTTATTTTCTATTCTAGTCTGTTCTATTATATTATTTCCTGTTCTTTTTTATGATATTCTATTGCTTTATTTTCTATTATATTCAGTTTTATTCTACTCCTTTCTATTCTATTGTATTTTATTCTGCTCTTTTCTGTTCTAATATATTCAGGTTTTTTTTTCTATTCTATTCAGCCGCCTAAGTAGGAATCATCATCTTGTTTCACTTGTATACCTTACTCTACTTATTGCAATATGAATTTTTTTTTGGAATTGGGTTTGTATATTCTAATTCCTATTCATTTTAAAATTAGAATTTCAAAATCGTTTTTAAAAATGTAAAACAATTGGTGAAAATCAAATAAAGTGCACGTGAAGAAGTTCAACACAGTTTGTGAAATTGCTGTTTCTGCTATTATGGTTTTGATGGAAAACTCCAGGCATATTGAAAAGCTGAACTTTTTTTTTGCAGAAAGCAGTATTTCTAGCCATAGCATAGTGGTGCCAGTGACCTGTAGCACGCTAATACTTTAAATGCGTTATATACAATTAAAAATTACCTTAAAAATTTCACAATTTAAAATGACCGTATTTGTTTCTTAAAAGGTTATATTTTATCAGTTTAAACATTTGATATGTTTTCTATTATAAATAAAATACAGACTTATGAGATTTTCAAATTATTGCATTCTGTTTTTATGTAGATTTTACACAGCGTCACAATTTTTTGGGAATTGGGGTTGTATATTATAAATGCACTTACATTTATCAATAGAGCAGACAGAGATGTTTTGTTTTGCACTAGATAAGACCTGAACAGAAAAAAAAACAAAAAAAACATTTGTTAAATACCCCTTGAAATTTTCCACATTTTGTCACGTTACAACCAAAAACGTAAATGTATTTTATTGAGATTTTATGTGATAGACCAACACAAAGTGGCCCATAATTGTGAAGTGGAAGGAAAATGATAAATGGTTTTCATTTTTTTTTTACAAATAAATATGTGAAAAGTGTACTTTGTAGAACCTCCTTTCTCTTCAATTAAAGCTTTTTTGGGGATGTCTCTACCAGCTTTGTACATCTAGAGCAGGGGTCTCCAACGGGTGGCCCTCCAGCTTGTTTACACAGGCATCCCCCTGTCCTGCAGCTCCGTGATATGATCTCGAGATACGCCGCCGTAAGTACAAATGTGCGCCGTCGTATCTATGCGCCGAACCAGAAACCAAGATACGCCTGAAAATAGGCTGCATCCGACCGACGTAACTTTCCTACGCCGGCGTATCGTGGGCGCATATTTACGCTGGTGCTCCCATTGATTTTCGATTCAAATATGCAAATGAGTGAAATATACGGCGTAGTTGCGCCCGGCGCATAATATACGCAGTTTGCGTAAGACTTACGTCCGGCGTAAATTTATTCCCCATATAGGAGGCGCAACTCATGCAAAGGTATGGACCAGGGAACACAAGCCGTCATATTTTACGTTGTTTACGTAGTTCGTGAATATGGCTAGGCGTAGGTTACGTTCACGTCGTAGGCAGTGATTCGACGTATCTTAGGCAGTTGTTTCGACGTAATTCTGAGCATGCGCACTGGGATGCGTCCACGGGACGGCGCATGCGCCGTACATTATTCGTATCTTTATGACGCTTAATCCATCATTTACATGGGGTCACGCCTCATTTGCATGGCTCACGCCCACTTCCACTTATGACCAGTTACGACTAAGAAACCCAGCGTAGATTTGGAGGCAAGTGCTTTGTGAATCCAGTGCTTGCCTCTGTGCGCTGCGTCGGCGTAGCGTATATTAGATACGCTATGCCCGCATAAATATGCGCCGATGTATGTGAATCCGGGCCTGAGTTTGCAGGTCCCACGCCCGCACGGCAGGAATTCCTAATACCTGTACATTGCTTTACCCAGAGGAGCCATTCTGCCGACGTATATCTACTGGCGGTGGTCGGCAAGTGGTTAAAGAAGTTGTATGCAAGCCGTGCTGAAGTCATGCTGGAGGGCCGACTTCAAAGTCACATGCGGAAGTTGCGCGACTTTGAAGGCACTGTGAACCTGGCCTAACAGTACCCTGGGAACACCTGAACTCAATAATTTGGAAGAGTTTCCACATACTTTGTCAACATAAATTGTGGCAGCTAATCAGATTCAGGCAGGGTACACAAAGTAATACATCTGATTGGTTGCAATAGCTTACAGCAACTCTCTTTATTGCCTCAGGCTCACCTTTATACAATGATCTGACAACGCGTCTCCCACCAACTTTTCTTCTAAAAATGCGAGGTCTATTTTTGGCTGCACAAAAACAAAAATATACAAGATTTTCACATTCTAAAACTTTATGCAAGTATATAGTTTTACAATACAGTACTTTTATAACTTTTATAAATTTCATTCCTTACATATTTCTGTACAGATACTCCTCGTTTAACGACTTACCTGTTTAACGACCATTAAGACCAGCTCTCCCCACCCGAACGACGCGCTATACATCATTGTATTGTGCAGTACAGAATTTTTGTTGTTTATATTTTTGTGTTCTGTACTTATGCAAATTAAAACAGTATTGAGCTGGAGTTTTGTGTTTAGACCTTTTTTTCACTATACAGTACAGTACAGTAGTCAAGAATGCTTAAAAAATTTGATAACTTGTGACTCCTCGTTAAACGACCAATTCGTTTAACGACCTGGGGCCAGATTCATAAAAGAGATACAACGGTGTATCTCCTGATACGCCGTCGTATCTCTGAGATACGATTGTCGTATCTATGCGCCTGATTCATAGAATCAGGTTACGCATAGATAGCCCTAAGATCCGACAGGTGTAAGTGACTTACACCGTCGGATCTTAGGCTGCAATTCTAGGCCGGCCGCTAGGTGGCGATTCCATTGTGGTCGGCGTAGAATATGCAAATGACTAGTTACGACGATTCACGAACGTACGCTTTGCCCGTCGCTGTAAATTTACGTCGTTTCCGTAGAGATACGCAGCGTAAAACTAAACCTGCCCTCTAGGTGGTCTAGCCAATGTAAAGTATGGCCGTCGTTCCCGCGTCGAAATTAGAAATTTCACGTCGTTTGCGTAAGTCGTCCGTGAATGGCGCTGGACGCCATTTACGTTAACGTCGAAACCAATGACGTCCTTGCGACATCATTTAGCGCAATGCACATCGGGAAATTTTAGGGACGGAGCATGCGCAGTACGTTCGGCGTGGGAACGCGCCTAATTTAAATGTCCCCGTCCCATTTGAATTAGGCGGGCTTGCGCCGTGCGGATTTACGCTACGCCGCCGCAAGTTTACAGGCAAATGCTTTGTGAATCAAGCACTTACGCTGAAAACTTGCGGCGGTGTAACGTAAATGGGATATGTTACGCCGCCGCAGCGTAGGCCAATTCTATGTGAATCTGGCCCCTGGTCGCTGGAACGGAACATGGTCGTTAAATGAGCAGTACCTGTGTTTTCTTTTAATCCAGTGAAAACGGAAATACAGTAAAAATACAGTAAACACGGCCCGTAAAGGGATGATTGGCCATGGCTTTAGTTGGAAAGATCCCACCAATCAGCGTAGGGCAAATGGATACGTTTTCTATGTTGAGTCTAAAACAGAAAAACCTCTTGAAATATAGAGAAAAGCAATGGAAAATGTAAAGCAGATATGTAACAGGTAGAAAATTCACAAGGTGTGGAAAAAAAAGGGGCGTGCTTCTTTTCATTCAGGCTTCTTTTAGCCTACAGCCATCACTGTTTTAATTTGAGGAGGAAAAGCTCTTCCCCCAGAACCACCCCCAAGGATCTCAGAAAACAGTTCCACAGAGAGCTGGTATTCATGCAGTACCTGGTGTGTCATGTTGAATAGTGTTTTGCATCTTCCACGTTCTATGAGGCATAGTAAAGCTTCATTCTGAAACTCACGTCTCACTGAAAGAGAAGACAGAGAAAAGGTCATAATGGAAATATTTTTATTTACAATAGTTCATGATCTAACATGAGCTGTTGCTGATTTATCTCCTTTTTGATATTGTCTGCATAATTTTGGGGCTAACACGTCTTGGCAGAATCAGCAGCATGACACCAATGATCTTTTAAGATGTCTGTATAGGTGGTATTCTGACCATCAATGTAATGGGACATTTTTCAAACTAACGTTGAATTTGGTTTTAACAGGGGGTTCCTTGAGACCTGTAACAGGAGTCACTTTTGGGCACAGATTGAGCCAGGAAATGGGGTACACATGTTGGATTGTTTTGGCGTGGACAGTGATTTACAGTATATTCCTTAATGCCTGCAAAGAATATTCTATGACTCATTTCTATGCTTAGCCCTGACTAATGACATGCTAATTGAGTCAGGGCCCGGAAGACATTCCATTGTCATTGTGTAAAGGTGTTAACCAAGGTCTGCTCCCAGAACTCTAATTATGCATGCTAAATACTGTTTATGTGTGATAACACTGTCTAAAGCCTAGTGATGCTCAGAGGTGTGAATAGGTGTCAAGCTGTATGCGGAGACGAAACGTCTGCCTAGGGAACTCAGTGTGTGAAGGTGTTTTGTTTGTTATGCTGTTAATTAAGGAATGTGCAATGATTAGACATGATAATTATAGGCCGGCGCCGACCTGTCTAGAATGTTTAAGTAATTAGCCTTAGTGTGTGATTAGGGGGGTGGAGATCTCATTGTCCCTTTGAATACTGTCACATGGTTGTACTGTATATAAGATTGAGAAGAAACCATTAAAATTATATTACATTTGGAACAAGTACAGAGCTGTGTCTCGTGTTGATTCTGGGAAAATGGGATGCCTGCTGATTTGTCTGTGTGTCAGATGAGCTGTCGTGGATGGGATGGAAGGTCGTAAACGGTGTTGACCGTTACAAGACCTAAAAATTATTTGATGCCGCGTACACACGATCGGAAATTCCGACAAGAAAAGTCCGATGTGAGCTTTTGGTTGGAAATTCCGACCATGTGTATGCTCCATCGGACTTTTGCTGTCGGAATTTCCGCCAACAAAAGATTGAAAGCAGGTTCTCTATTTTCCCGGCGGAAAAAGTTCCTATCGGAAAATCCGCTCGTCATGTATGCATTTCCGACGCGCAAAAAAACACGCATGCTCAGAATCAAGCAGAAGAGTCGAACTGCCTATTGAACTTCATTGATCTCGGCTCGTCGTACGTCTTGTACGTCACCGCGTTCTTGACGGTCGGAATTTCCGACAAGATTTGTGTGACTGTGTGTATGCAACACGAATTTGAGCCAACATTCCATCAGAAAAAAATCCACGGTTTTCTTGTTGGAATTTCTGATCATGTGTACGCGGCATTAGGGTTCCTCTGGGGTAGAAAGGTTGAGAAAGGCTGCGCTAATACTTAGTTTATCTATTTTACTTATAGATACAGTATACTGTATTGCACATTCAAAGCACTGGCACCGGTCTAATCAAAAGCGTGGAAGGTGGAACTTGGTTCTTGTGGAACCAAACATGTGTAAGGGGTTAGCTCGGTAGCGGGGTGTATGATGGATGGGTTCACTACACACTGAATTTATACAGACAGGCAGTCGAAAACAAAGATTTTGGTTTATTCTTCCATCTGGCTGGAAACAAGTGCAAGCATCCAAACAGCATAAACAAAATCAAACATAAAATAAACCCTGGCCACTTGGGGCGTCTACCTTCACCACACAGAAACCTATCTATGGAGTCTGGCACAGCCTAGTGCTGGGCAGACACTGCTGGTCATACAGCAGAAAAACAATAGTCTTTTGATTTTTATCACACAGAAAAATCAATCACCTTCTCACCTCCTCAGAAGACTTTCAGTACACTGCTCTCCTTACTCACAAAGCCTCAGGATGCAGCAAATCAGTGGTAATCCTCTGGATTACTTATAGAGGCCTTAATTGCCTCATTCTGAACAGCTGAAGTTTTTTAACGCCCTTAGACCTTTTCTGGCTACTTTTGCAGCCGACGCCTAATAACAATTGGTGTATTGTCTAAACAAGGCAGAAATGTATGTCCCGTCTGTGACAACACCCACAGATTTACCTGACTTCCTGTCACACATGATACAAACACCATAGGTAGCCTAGACCCCACTTCAGCCTTGCTGCCAACTTCAGAAAAAAGCCAAACTGAAACAAAAGCAAAAAGAAGGCAGCACACCTACCTAGTGCATTACCGCAAGACCTGTAATTAGTAAAACTAATTCCAATGTACTCAGGTCTCAGCGCTTTAAATGTTTAAGCTGTGCCCCTGTGGATGGGACTGGACTGGATAATGATACATGCACTTTATCTTGTACTTTTGTGATTACACTTGAACTTATTTTACTAATTAAAGGTCTTATGGTAATCTACTAGGCCGGTGCGCCTTCTTCTTTTTGCTTTCCTTATCGTTAGTCACCAAATCTTCCAAGCCTTAGGCCTCGTACACACGACAGAGAAACTCGTCGTAAAAGAAACATCGTTTTTCTCGACAAGTTCCTTATCAGGCTTGTCGAGAATCTTGACAAGCTTTCTTTGCGTACACACTGTCAAGACAAAATCTCGTCGTTCTCAAACGCGGTTACGTACAACACGTACAATGGCACTATAAAGGGGAAGTTTTATTCCAATGGCGCCACTCTTGGGGCTGCTTTTGCTAATCTCATGTTACTGCGTGTTAAGTAAAAGTTTGATGAGAGACGATTCGCGCTTTTCAGTCTGTTACAGCGTGACGAATGTGCTATCTCCATTACGAACGATACTTTTACCGAAGGTGCGCTCCCGTCTCATACTTTATTCTGAGCATGCGCGCATTTCTAAGCATACACGCGAACGTGTTTCTTGTCGTAAACCAGCCCGACGAGAAACACGACGAGGAAATTGAGACTCCCGACGAGAAAAAAGAGAACTTGTTCTCTTTTTTTCTCGTCGAGATCCACAACAGTTTTCTCGACAAAAAACATATACACGGCCGTTTTCCTCGGCAAAAAAGCTCTGCCACCAAGTTTCTTGATGGATTTTGTCGAGGAAACTGATCGTGTGTACGAGGCTTCACTCAATACCTGGCCATCAGCAGAAGCATTGTTTGTCTGATGAGTTCCTAGGGTGCAGGAATCTCCAGAACCAATGGCAGGGAACTAGGCCCCCGTCAGGCTTTCTCTGCATGGCAGGTGACTTTGCATGGTACCACTTGATAGCATTACCATGGTGTGCTCTATGGAGGTGTTGTGCAGGGTCAGATATGATAAGTATAACTACTCAATAACACCAGCCTATAGCCAATATGCTTGACAATCTGGTGTCTCATGCAGTGCCAAATTCAGCCAACAGATATGGGGAAAAAAATAACTATTGTGGGTGCTGGAAGGATTTGTTACTATTTCCCTTGATATAGGTCAGCACAGGAGTTGCTAGAGCAGTTGCTTCCCCTATACCAGTGATGGCGAACCTTGGCACTCCAGATGTTTTTGAACTACATTTCCCATGATGCTACACTACACTGCAGAGTACATGAGCATCATGGGAAATGTAGTTCCAAAACATCTGGGGTGCCAAGGTTCGCCCTCACTGCCCTATACCTTCATTCTATAACATACACATTCAGAAAATTACAATCCATAAACAATGGGCATTCAAGACAATGCTTGTTAGGCAAAGCAAGAACAGCCTATGACAACATACTGAAACCCAACCTTTCCAACGAGTTAAATAAAATAAAGGAAATAGAATAGTCATTTGGCAGACGCAATACAAGGCTAGAAAAACAACTTACCGCTGGCATTTAAGCATTCTGTGTGCAAGACTTTCCCTTTTACTGACACCTGTGAATTAATAAATATGAAGAGGTTAAAATATACAGCAGAATTATAAAAAAAGTGGGGGTAGAAAAGAACCAGTTGGTCCAAGTCTGTCTCCTTTTTTTAATTTATTTCTTCTTATCTATTGAACTATACACAGGATATTTTTTATAACCACACAGGGGTTAAGACAGGCATGACATCTCTTAGCAGATCAGATGTAACCTCTTTAGCTGGCCATACCTAGACTCTTCCTAAATATATTTACACAGCTTTGTCCAACCAGTAAAGAACCATACCATTTAAAACACTCACTGGAACCAAGGAAGCCAGTTGGAAGAGTGGTGGATCATCTTCAATATTACAGAACAAGTCCAGTTGGATGTGACACTACTACCTGATATTTGTTAATCAAAGATTCTCCTAATTTACCTATCACTTATATTTCTAAATTATAATAACCTAACTTAAAATAAAAACCGTTATCCTTGTGTAAAGCTCAATGAATTAAGCCTAACTCCTCATGAAACATAGCAAACTCCCCAAATTAATCAAACACATTACTCCTATGGATAAGCTTGGGTTCTTTCTGAACCAGGGTTGGTCCAAACCTAGACAATAACTGTCGTTGTAAGGCCAATGAGGTATAGATAAGCGTGGGTTCTATCTGAACCAGGTTTGGTCCAAATCAGGGCATTAGCTGTCATCCCAGGGACAATGAGGTATGGATAAGCTTGGGTTCTATCTGAACCAGGTTTGGTCCAAACCTGAACATTAGCTGTCAACTTAGGGCCAATGAGGTATGGATAAGCTTGGGTTCTACCTGAACCAGGTTTGGTCCAAACCTGGACATTAGCTGTCATCTTAGGGCCAAGGAGGTATGGATAAGCTTTGGTTCTTTCCGAACCAGGGTTGGTCCAAACCTGGACAATAACTGTCGTTGTAAGGCCAATGAGGTATAGATAAACTTGGGTTCTATCTGAACCAGTTTTGGTCCAAATCAGGGCATTAGCTGTCATCCTAGGGACAATGAGGTATGGATAAGCTTGGGTTCTATCCCAACCAGGTTTGATCCAAACCTAAACATTAGCTGTCATTGTAGGGCTAATGAGGTATGGATAAGCTTGGGTTCTATCTGAACCAGTTTTGGTCCAAATCTGGACTTTAGCTGTCATCTTAGGTCCAAGGAGGTATGGATAAGCTTGGGTTCTATCTGAACCAGGTTTGGTCCAAACCTAAACATTAGCTGTCATCTTAGGGCCAAGGAGGTATGGATAAGCTTGGGTTCTATCTGAACCAGGTTTGATCCAATCCTGGGCATTAGCTGTCATCGTAAGGCCAATGAGGTATTGATAAGCTTGGGTTATATCTGAACCAGGTTTGGTCCAAATCTGGACATTAGCTGTCATCTTAGAGCCAAGGGGGTATGTAGAATCTTGGGTTCTATCTGAACCAGGTTTGGTCAAAACCTGAACATTAGCTGTCATCGTAGGGCCAATGAGGTATGGAAAAGTTTGGGTTCTATCCCAATCAGGTTTGGTCCAAACCTGAACATTAGCTGTCATCGTAAGGCCATATACGGTCAATGATATCGCGCAAATCATTTGTGTATATCAGCTGCAAGGCCAGAAATCACCAGCCCACTGCTCATTGGCCCAGCATTGACTGCTAACTTCTAGGTTTGGACCAGTCTGAACCCAAACTCATCACTCGTTACCATCTGAAACAGTGATGGTAATACGTCTATTTATGCAATGAAGGGACAAGACATAAACATTCTTGGGGACCCATTCTTGGGAACCATGGGTCAATAGCTGCGTCTACATCTGAGAATCATTTTGCTATACCACTTCTTTACTTGAACTCATAACTATCCTATTCATCATGTGCATTCAATCGGAGCCACCAAGTTATTACAAGCTGCGGCACATCTGCCAACATGTTCACAAAGTACAATGCATGCTTGCAATGCCATACACTGGTCACAGATGAGTAAGTTTGCAATGCAGGTGCTGAACACACAGTACAAAGATCACATTGGGTATGTTTTATGATATGATTTTATCATTGTAGTCCCCGTACTTAACAGCAGATATCGTTCCTCTGAAAGGAAAACCAGAAACACAGTGGGCCCGGGCCCCCTATCAAGATAGTGTAGTCAAAATAGAAAAACATTCAGATTTCAAAGGCTTTATCCTTACTTATCCTTACAGATGATGGGCTCTGAGCCCATCATCTGAGCCCTTCTGGCTGGGGGTTAGTCAGTGTGCTCGCCCCCTCCCTTGGGACTACATCCCTGCGGGGAGACGCTGTGAACATGCAGACAGTGTGGCTCAGGAGCCAGCCCACAATGGTGCCCCCATGGAAAGTGGCTTTCATTTGTGGGCATTTGCTAAAGAGGAGGAACCAAGAGCGCCAGTGGGGGACCCTAGAAGAAGAGGATTGGAGCTGCTCTGTGCAAAACCATTGCACAGAGCAGGTAAGTATAACATGTTTTTTTATTTTAATAATAATAATAATAATAATAATAAAAAAAAGAAGCATTAATATCACTTTAATATCAGCCTCTTGCAGTCCCTGTACAGAAGAACTCTGTTGGTAGAAGCAGCATAAGGAGTGCTGTAGTTGGGCTGCAGTGGATTTATAATTCTGTCCTGGAGCACATAATGCAATAAATACAGTGGAACCTTGGATTACAAGCATAATCAGTTCCAGGAGAATGCTTGCAATCGAAAGCACTCACATATCAAAGCGAGTTTCCCCATAGAAGTCAATGGAAACAAAGATCATTTTTTTCCCGCATTGACGTCTATGGCATGTAATACCGTATGTGACCAGAGGTGGGGGGGGGGGGCACCGGAGAGCCTCGGAAATCCTCAGGGACAGCTCGGCTGATCTCGTAAATCCTCGGAAAGGTTTCGGAAACACTCGGGAACTGAGTATTTGAGTGATTCTGAGTATTTCGGAATGGCTCCGAACCGTTCCGAGTGTCACCGGCGCGCCCGCACCTCTGGTCAAATGCGGTACTGCACACCCCATTAGCTTGCAAGCCAACACTCACAAACCAAGTTTTGTTTTTAAAAAAAGTTGCTTGTTATTCAAAAAACGCTTGTTAACCACGTTACTCGTAAACCAAGGTTCCACTGTACAATCAATACATACAGATAATATAACAAGGATGGTTCATACCTGGACACAGAGCGATGGGTGCGGCACCTCCAGATCCTTAATCCTATATGGTATCTGTTATATAAAACAAGTAGAGACATTTTAAGGATACTTTCTGGAAAATAAACCTTACTACAATTACTGTACTTATTATATGTGGTGATCTTATTATAATACATATCTAAAGCTAAATCTTTTTGTTTCCTTTATTTCTATTCTGGTGACAACGGTGCAATTTTAGATTTCCCATCACTTCCTACCTGATGCAATGAATTTCAAGACAAACATTTTCTCCTGTAAAATCATCACATCAAAATTTCTTGTGATTGAGCCATACAGTAATAGATCAGATTTAATGAGCGTTCTTTATTGTTTTCCTTCACAGACTCAACCCTCCCAAAGCATGAATTTCATTTTTGGTAGATGCTGGTGTCATGGATATGCAATAAAGTCTGGCATCTTACCTGATCTCCATGTGTTCATTAGAGGCCTGACCCTCCTTCTGACTGTCTTTTATCACCTTCCTCCCTGTATTGCTCCACCCAAGGCCATCCCAGGAAGCTTATATTAACCACTGCACTGCTAGTCTGCTTTGCTGTTCAACAGTGTTGTTTGCTCAAGTTCCTGTCTGCAGTGTGCTACGATTACCTTCCTGTGTACCGTTTTTGGCTCGTCCCTGACTTCTCCGGTTTGCCTGTGCCCTTGACCTTTTACCTGTCCCTCGGTTACCCTAGTCTTCCTGTTGCCCTGACCTTGGCTTACCCATCACTACCGTTTGTCCTGCTTGCTGCTTCCCCTCTCTCTCTGCGGAGCGTGACCTAGGGGATCCCAGGGGTCGCGACCTGGATCCAGCTGCGGCGAAGGCCATCCTCACCACTAGAGGCTCTGGTGAACACAAAGCTGGGTCTTAGACTCCGCGCCCTGGGCGATCTTGGGTTCGCTTCCTCTCTGATCGCAGCAGTCGGCTATAGGGTTCACTACCCTGTGGTGCATCCCTGACCCCCACGGGGTGCACTTGTCACCTGGCTACAGGTGACCTGACAGCTGGACAGCTTGAGAGAAAGAGGGATTACTGCTCCAGGTGGGTCAACTATGTAGTAATAGACTAACTCAGGATACCGTGGGTGCTGGCAGTGCACTAGACATGCATAGGATATGAAGAGAAGAATGGATAGCCGCACTCCGATGACCATTAAGGTTGTCTTTTATTCCAACGAAAAGAAGGTAGATCACATCACAGGGTTACAGCAATGGAACAGGGGAACAGCCGACACGTTTCGCACTGAACTAGTGCTTATTCATGAAGCCATGAATAAGCACTAGTTCAGTGCGAAACGTGTCGGCTGTTCCCCTGTTTCATTGCTGTAACCCTGTGATGTGATCTACCTTCTTTTCGTTTGAATAAAAGACAACCTTAATGATCATCGGAGTGCGGCTATCCATTCTTCTCTTCATATCCTAAGCTGGACAGCTTGGTTCTTGTAGTGGCAAGACTTCCACTGGCCATGGCTCTACTCATCCACACTATGACAGGAGTCTCATTCCTCCTGCAGCAAAGGGAGCTCTCACTACTTCTGCTGCGTTTTCCAAGGTATATAAGAAAGTCCAACAGGAAGTGACAAATAACATTGTACATCAGTCATTCTCCACCAGGGTTCCTCCGGAGTTTTCTAGGAGTTCCTTGAAATTTTATTGATTCACTCCTTTTATTGGTGCCATGGCCAACGCCACTTGAAAGAACCAGCAGAGTGGCATGAATCTTTTTTAACACAATGGACATCAGTGATCTGTTAGCAGTTTGGAAGGGTGGCATTCTGTATGTTAAGCCTCATACAAACGATCGGACTTCCATCTGACATTTCGTGGATTTTGCTCTGAATAGGTGTTGGCCGTGAACTTGTTCTGCATACACACGGCAGGACTTTTTCAGCCAACTTTCACCAAATCACTTAGTTTTTCAGCTTTGTACCGCCACCCTTTGGCAACTTCTGCTATTGTTGTCTGATCTTTAGCATTGGTTCTGAGCATGCGTATTTGTACTTTGAACTTTAGTCCAATGGAGTTGTGTAAACGTGATCGGATTAGCCGACGTAGGACATTTGTTGCTGGAAAATTTGCCTGTTTGCACAGCGAACATTTGTCCGATGAAAAACACATAGGCCCGGATTCAGAAAGGAGATACGACGGCGTATCTCCGGATACCCCGTTGTATCTCTGAGTGTGCGGCGTCGTATCTATGCGACTGTTTCATAGAATCAATTACACATAGATTTCCCTAAGATCCGACCGGCGTAAGTGTCTTACACCGTCGTATCTTAGGCTGCATATTTACGCTGGCCGCTAGGTGGCGCTTCCGTATATTTACGTGAAGGAATATGCTAATTAGGTAGATACGGCGATTCAGAAATGTACGTCCGGCCAGCGCATTTTTTTACGTCGTTTACATTAGGCTTTTTCCAGCGTAAAGTTACCCCTGCTATATGAGGCGTAGCCAATGTTAAGTATGGACGTCGTTCCCGCGTCAAGTTTTGAAAATTTTACGTCGTTTGTGTAAGTCGTTCGCGAATAGGGCTGTACGTAAGTTACGTTCACGTCTAAAGCATTGACGATTTGCAGCGTAATTTCGAGCATGCGCACTGGGATTCTTTCACGAACGACGCATGCCGCTGTCATCTTAGCCTTCAAGGCTGCATCTCATACAGCTCAGATCGGCAAATCAGAATGCAATGTATCCGCCTATTCATCAAAGCAGATTAATAAAGACGACACATGTTCATCATGCCCAATGCGATAAGGTTATGGGCGAGCAGAATTACGTTACAACTCCCATCTTCCCATCTTATTTTGGAAACTTCTAAAAATACTATGCAAATGGAGCGCGCCAACACTTCCTGGAATGGAGCTTCCCTGTTGTGTAACGCCATTTAACATTTTCCTATCTTGCAGCAGTGGCAAACCTCCAGTGTAATTACCACAGAAAGGCAGAGAATTTTTTTTTATTAATGTAGATGTAAACCTTGAAGAGACCCTGTCCGAGGCCATTCATTTGAACAACCATCTTCCTACAAGATTATATGTGTATTTATCATATTTTATGCATGATATTAACCTGTAAAATCCTCCATCCAAATACCCAGGGACTGCTGCTGGATGACACCATCTTGGATGTGATGTCTGCAACCCCAGCAGGTTCAAAGATGTCCCTCAGATCAAATTCTTTACCAGCCTTTCTTAACAATTTTACCCCAGAGGTCTCAGGGAACCCTTACTAAAACCAATTCATATGGGGTCATTGGGAAGAATGCTGCCCTTACATTGGTGGCCATTGGAAAGAATGCTCCCCTTACATTGGTGGCCATTGGAAAGAATGCTGCCCTTACATTGGTGGCCATTGGGAAGAATGTTCCCCTTATATTGGTGGCCATTGGGAAGAATGCTCCCCTTACATTGATGGCCATTGGGAAGAATGCTCCCCTTGCATTGATGGCCATTGGGTAGAATGCTCCCCTTGCATTGGTGGCCATTGGGAAGAATGCTCCCCTTGCATTGGTGGCCATTGGGAAGAATGCTCCCCTTACATTGGTTGCCATTGGAAAGAATGCTGCCCTTACATTGGTGGCCATTGGGAAGAATGTTCCCCTTATATTGGTGGCCATTGGGAAGAATGCTGCCCTTACATTGGTGGCCATTGGGAAGAATGCTCCCCTTATATTGGTGGCCATTGGAAAGAATGCTCCCCTTATATTGGTGGCCATTGGGAAGAATGCTCCCCTTATATTGGTGGCCATTGGGAAGAATGCTCCCCTTACATTGGTGGCCATTGGGAAGAATGCTCCCCTTACATTGATGGCCGTTGGGAAGAATGCTCCCCTTACATTGATGGCCGTTGGGAAGAATGCTCCCCTTACATTGGTGGCCATTGGGAAGAATGCTCCCCTTACATTGATGGCTGTTGGGAAGAATTCTCCCCTTACATTGGTGGCCATTGGGAAGAATGCTCCCCTTACATTGTCGGCCGTTGGGAAGAATGCTCCCCTTACATTGGTGGCCATTGGGAAGAATGCTCCCCTTACATTGGTGGCCATTGGGAAGAATGCTGCCCTTACATTGGTGGCCATTGGGAAGAATGCTCCACTTACATTGGTGGCCATTGGAAAGAATGCTCCCCTTACATTGGTGGTGATTGGGAAGAATGCTCCCCTTACATTGGTGGCCATTGGGAAGAATGCTCCCCTTACATTTGTGGCCATTGGGAAGAATTCTCCCCTTACACTGGCAACCATTGGGAAGAATGCTCCCCTTATATTGATAGCCATTGGGAAGAATGCTCCCCTTATATTGATAGCCATTGGGAAGAATGCTCCCCTTACATTGGTGGCCGTTGGGAAGAATGCTCTTCCTACATTGGTGGCCGTTGGGAAGAATGCTCCTCTTACATTAGTGCCTTTACATTGACATGTGCACAAGTGTGGAGGAGCCTCATAGTAAATGGACAGATAGCAGAAAATGGACATTCTTTCATCTTGCACAGTAAATCTTGCTGATCATTTTACCTGGCTGACCACTTTACTCCTCGTATTGGGGATCTCTCTACATCTCGGAGGGTTCCCAGATTTCCAACACAAGGAAGCTTCCGCCGTAACTTCGCAAGGTGCATTTAATGTGTAATGAGTGTAAGAAGTCAATTTATCGATCTTCACCTCCAGTTTACTTTTATCCAGAATTAAATCTTTAGGGTCTGAAAGAAAAAGAAACAGAAGTGACATTTATTTTTTACCAAGGAGGACATTTCTGAAAGAACGAGCCAGCTCTATGAAAATAAAAGATAAATTTTGATTTTGCTCCTCATACCTGGCTGATTCATGATGTCATGAGTTTTTGTATACAGCACATGTAGGGTTGCCACCTGTCCGGGATTCACCTGGCCAGTCCGGGTTTTGAATCATGTGTTCGGGTTTCAGGTGGACTGAAACCCGGACACATTATTCAGACTGGGCTGTGGCTCCCCAAGTAACCAAGATAAAAACACACAAATCTGTTGCCATCGAGGAGCTGCGGGTGGCAGGTTCGGCACCACTAGCGATTATGTCAGTAAGAGTGATTTGGCCACACCCACTGTTCTCTGCGGAACGCTATGCGCACCGCATCACCACTCTCCCGAGGTGTCTCAGGATGCTAAAGTGTTTGGGTTTGGCTTGAATAAAAGGTGGCAACCCTAAGCACATGCCTTAGGCAGTGGCGTACTAAGGGGGGGGGGGGCGGGCCGCACCTGGGTGCCACACACTGGGGGGTGTCAGGCTGGCACCCCCCCCCCCCTCTGTGACTGAAGCGGTGATATCGCCGCGGAGTGACTTTAGGTAGCTGCAGGGAGACTCGAGGCAGCTATTGTGATACCGCTATACAAAGGAGGGGGGTGCATGGTGACATCCCCTCCTCTCACGGTCGCCGGCTGTCTTAGTGTCCCGGATAGCGGTGTTCGGCACTTCTCATAGAACAGTTGATGTGAGTGTGACACAGTCACAGGCACATCCGAGTGAAGCCCCTCCCCTCCTGACTTTTTATGTGTACAGAGGGGGACCTTCTGTGCATGTGCCATCACCGCGCTGATCTGCAGCATCTGAGCCTGATGTACTGAATTGGGGAGGGGGGTCTCTGCACTGGGGGAGTCTCTGCACTGGGGGTGTCTGTCTCTGCACTGGGGGGGTCTCTGCACTTGGGGGGTCTCTGCACTGAGGGGGGTCTCTGCACTGAGGGGGGTCTCTGGGGGGGTTTTCACTGGGGGGGGTCTCTGCACTGGGGGGTGTCTCTGCACTGGGGGGGCTGTGCACTGAGGGGGGTTTGCACTGAAGGGGGTCTCTGCACTGGGGGGGTTTGCACTGAAGGGGGTCTTTGCACTGAGGGGGGGGGGTCTCTGCACTGGGGGGGTTTGCACTGAAGGGGGTCTTTGCACTGAGGGGGGGGTCTCTGCACTGGGGGGGGTTGCACCGAGGGGGGTCTCTGCACTGGGGGGGTTAGCACTGAAGGGGGGTCTGCACTGAAAATAGTCTGTTTAACATGCAGAGGGTCCAGAGCTATGGGGGGCTGTGTAATGTAAATGGGTCCAGAGGTACAGGGTGCTGTGTAATGTAAAAGGGCCCAGAGGTGCAGGGTGCTGTGTAATGTAAAGGGGTCCAGAAGTGCTGGGTGCTGTGTAATGTAAAGGGGTCCAGTGATGCAGGGTGCTGTGTAATGTAAAGGGATCCAGAAGTGCTGGGTGCTGTGTAATGTAAAGGGGTCCAGAAGTGCAGTTGTGGAGAGAGGGTACACAGTAGTAACAAAGAGATATTGAAGGATGCAGGGGGCACAGTGGGGTGTTTTTACATTTTAACGTGGGGGGGGGGGATGCCAGATATTGGATCCACCCCGGGTGCCACCCCCTCATCCATGCGACCGCCCCCTTAATCTGCATGCAGGATGCCAGAAACATGGTTTCTCGTGTTTTTTATTTTTTTTGAAGCACATGATAAGAGCATGATGGACCTGTCATGGCTCTATACATGTATATAGAGGACCTGTCATGACTCTTTACATGTAAAGGAATATAAAGAGGACCTGTCATGGCTCTATACATGTATATAGAGGACCTGTCATGACTCTTTACATGTAAAGGAATATAAAGAGGACCTGTCATGGCTCTATAGATGTATAAAGAGGACCTGTCATGGCTCTATACATGCATATAGGCGTATAAAAGGACCTGCCATGGGTTCTATACATGTATCCAGGAGTATAAAGGGACCTGTGAATTGCCTGCGGCCACAATGTCTTTTGCGCAAACTAATCAATGTACGTTAATTGTGTTTTTTTTTGGTACCACAAATATGTAGAAGAACACATATCGGCCTAAACTGAAGAAAATAGTCTATTTTTCAAAATTTTGGGGATATTTATTATAGCAAAAAGTAAAAAATATATATATATTTTTTTTTTCAATTGTCTTTTTTTTGTTGTTTATAGCACAAAAAATAAAAACCGCAGAGGTGATCAAATATCACCAAAAGAAAGCTCTATTTGTAGGGGGAAAAAGGACATCAATTTTATTTGGGTACAATGTCGCACGACCGCGCAATAGTCAGTTTAGGCGGCACAGTGCCGTATCGCAAAAAATGGCCTGGTCATTAAGAGGGCAAATCTTTCCAGTCCTGAAGGGGTTAATTGGGGCTGGGCAAGGCAAGTCCCTCTCAGGCTCTCATGTTTTATACAACTTGTGATGTGTGTTTGTACTTACAGTTTTGCTTCAGACTCCACCACACGTTGCGGATTGTCACCTGCCACACAGTGCGGATTGTCACTTACGTCACCTGTCGATCACTCGCTGACTGCTAAAGAACCCCCCCTTTCAGTGTCCCCCCCCCCCGCTCTTGTCACTAGTAACAGCAGTGGCGCCGGGCTCGCTCCTCAAGGCAGTGGTGCCGCTCACTGGCTGACTGCTAAAGAACCCCCCCCTTCTTTCATTATCCTGCCCGCCCGCTTCTCTCACCAGTTATAGCAGCGGCGCCGGGCTCCTCAAGGCAGCGGCGCTCACTGGCTGACTGCTCCCCAACCCCCCCCCCCCCGCTTTCAGTGTCCTGATCGCCCGCCCGCTCCTGTCACCAGTAACAGCGCGGCTCCTCACAGGCAGTGGAGCAGGCGGAATAGGCTGGCGAGCGTCAGTATGCCGCCCCCCAAAAAGTACCACCCGGGCCCATCATAGGGCTGGCCCTGGCTGGATGGCAGTCTTGGCAGGACCAGGCAACAGCGGCTATGACAGGTCCCTATTAAGAACAAGGGGCCAGATCCTCAAAAGGGATACGCCGGCGTAACTGCTGTTACGCCGTCGTATCCCTGTTTCTATCTTTGGAACTGATCCACAGAATCAGTTTCCCATAGATAGGTAGAAGATCCGACATGTGTAAGGGACTTACACTGCCGGATCTTAGGATGCAGTACCGCATCCGCCACTGGGGGCATTTCGTGTCAAAATGCCGCCTCGGGTATGCAAATTAGCACTTACGGAGATCCACAAAGCTTTTCAGCTTCGTTTTTTCTCCGTAAGTTTTAGTTTGCAAACGCAAAATTAGGGCTGCTTTTACAAAGTTTAAACTGTTTACCCCATGTAAAAGCAGACCCTTCTGTCCAGCGACGCGATCTTTTTTTTGTTTTGAATTTTTTTTTTCGCGCCGTATCTTTTTTTTTTCCTGACGCAACTTTATTGACCCGTCGCAATCCACAAAGCTCGGCGTAACGTAATTTCGCGCTATGCACGTCGGGAAAATGACGTCACGAGCATGCGCAGTACGGCCGGCGCGGGAGCGCGCCTAATTTAAATGGGAATCGCCCCCATGAAAAGAGGAACGCCTTGCGCCGGCGGAATTTAAGTTACACAGCCAAAAATTTCTAGGTAAGTGCTTTGTGGATCGGGCACTTAGGTAGAAATTTTAAGGCAGTGTAACTTAAATGGGAAAAATTAAGTTACGCCGGGTCTTTGTGGATTACCCCCAAGCATCTTCCAAAAATATAAAGGACGTCTGTATGCTGTATACACCTATAACACAGATATCTTATGCAATGACTTATGTATGGACAGTGTAGCATGTACACTCGGAGGAAGGGATAACACAACTTACAATTCCTAAATGGACACAGCATGTATCTCATGGCGTCCACCAGATCAATGTACCAGGCCTGCCAAAGACGGGAAAAAATAAAACCCGTCAGAAACATTTGTCAGATAAGTGCATTGTACAAAGTGCAAAAGCTCCATAGTGGCATCAGCAGTGCCGGACATGGTCATCTAAGGCCCAGGGCAAACATGCCAAATTGCATCCCACCCCCAAGATTAATAAGGATTATGTGTCAGTAAAAATCCCCCCCCCCAAAAAAAATCTGCATGCTTACCCCTAAGCATAAATTCCCCCTCCTCCCAATACAAATTTTCCCCTCAAAATCCCCTTCCCAGCACAAATTTTTGCCTTCACCACTCTATCCTCTCATTCTCCATATGCCCCCAGCACAAATTCCCCCCCCCCCCAAAAAAAATTCCCCCTCTCCTAGTACAAATCATCTACCCCTCAAATTTCCCTTCTAAACACAAATCCTCCCCCCACTCCAAATCCCCCCTTCCAACATAAATTCTCCCCAATCCCCCATCTTGGCACAAATCGCCCAAATGTCCCCTTCTAACACAAACCCCCCCCCCCAAAAAAAAAAAACCCTAGCACATATCCCCTTCCCCCTACCAAATTACCTTTTCTAGCACAAGTTCCCCCTCCCAACACAAATCCCCTCCCCCCCAACTTCCTCGTACTCCCCCCCCCCACTTCACATGATACCACAGCACTTCACCTCCTGCCCACCCCTTGTCCCGGCCGTGGGCATCAGGTTTAGGTCAGCGACTTACCTGAATACACATGCAGGGGACAATATCCGACTGTGGAATATAGTATCGCTTCTCTCCAATCTGGACAAAAGAGAAATAATAAATTGTCTACTGGCGGGATCAACAGGTCACATAACATTATGTTATAGGGAGAACCAGGAATAAAACAGACTGCTGTGTTAAATGTCTTGTACACTTTTAAACATTTATATTGTTTTAAATAGGATAGGGTGACCAGACATCCCCAGTTTCAGGGGACAGTCCCCAGATTGAGGACATTGTCCCTGGGCCAAGTCTGTCCCCAGTTTTGTCCCCAGATTGGATTTGAACAGGGGCTGGGGCAATATCAAAGACAATCAGTGCAGAATAAAAAAATAAATATCTGAATTACACACCCCCACTCCGCCGCTCCTAGTAGCCTGGGGGGAGGGGGTGGTATTTTTTCCATTATCTGTGCCCCTTTCTGATGATCATGTGCTGGTCGGAGCGGAGGGAATGTCTTCAGTTTCGGGGACATGCCCATTCAGCTCCGCTCGTGTGTTCTGCCTTGGCTCAAGTCCCGGCCAGCCACCTGCCTATCTCCTTGCCTTCCCTGGCAGAGTGATCTTCTTCCGCTCCCCACCCAGTAGTAGCCCAGGGCCTGGAGAGTGAGACTTGACAGGCTGTGAGGCGGGCAGCGGTGGCGACGGGCAGAGAGTCGCTGATTGCCACCATTACTAGTGAAAAAAAATCTGTCCCCGGGATTTCATTTTAAAAATCTGGTCACCTTAAAATAAGAGTCAGTGGAGTTACATTCCTTGTAATAATGGCTCACAGTTTGTAGTGTCATGGCTGATCGATTTCCCTATACCCATGTATTCATTCACCTAGCTTGTCTCTATTCACCAAAAGGACAGACAGCTGCTTGTTGAGAATCACACATCATCCAGTCTATGCCTCACCCTTACCTCTGTGTTGCATCCCAAACATGGGAGTGCCAATGTGCTGAAAACACATCTATTCCCTTTATTGCTCTGCCTGCTTGCGTCTGCGTCAGATCCAATTACTGTTTAGCTCTCACCTGCAGAGCATTAGACAGAGAGACCCAGGGGAAATCCAAAATGTTAGCGTTATCCTCAGAACATGAAGAAAGGGATTTTTCTCCAATGGGGGACACCTATTAAGGTGTATGTCTAGGAGAGGAATTCCCATTACTTTAGGAGGTTTCCTCTAGCTTCCTGGTGCTTCTATGGGGGGTGAAGTGAAGGGATATTGGTGGTATACAGACAACAAACAATAATCTGGCAGGTGTTTTAATGTAAGGAGCTTTCTTCCCACTGGCCACCAATGTAAGGAGCATTCTTCTCACTGACACCCAATGTGAGGGGCATTCCTCCCACTGACCACCAATGTAAGGGGCATTCTGACCACTGACCACCAATGTAAGGAGCATTCTTCCCAATGACCACCAATGTAAGGGGCATTCTTCTCACTGACCACCGATGTAAGGGGCTATCTTCCCACTGGCCACCAATGTAGGGGCTAACTTCCCACTGATCACCAATGTAAGGGGCATTCTTCTCACTGACCACCGATGTAAGGGGCATCCTTCCCAATGACCACCAATGTAGGGGCTAACTTCCCACTGATCACTTCCTATGGACCACCAATGTAAGGGGCATTCTTTCCACTGACCACTGATGTAAGGGTCTATCTTCCCACTAAATCACTTCCTATGGACCACCAATGTAAGGAGCATTCTTCCCACTGACACCCAATGTAAGGGGCATTCTTCCCACTGACCACCAATGTAAGGGGCATTCTTCCCACTGACCACCAATGTAAGGAACATTCTTTCGATGGACCACCAATGTAAATAGCATTTTTCCCATTGACCAGCAATGTAAGGAATGTCCTACTCACTCAATTAATTTGTTTACCAGAGGTTCCCCTAGACCTGAATATTATTTCAAGGGTTCCTTGTGAGTAAAACGGCTGTTTTAAAGCCAACCTATAAGCCTGACTACGGTGCCAATGTAAGCCAACTCATTGCCCAATTATTCCATGAGATTGGCTCAGTAGCCACTTTGCTCTTGTTGGATACCACAAAGTGGATGGGCGGGGCTTGGTGCAGGAGGTGGCTCTAGATAGAATATGGCTGCATTGACAGCGATATATACATGGGATTGTAATGCTGTGAACGGTTCCTTGTACTGTGCCATAGGACAAAATGAAATACATGCAGGAACTTTAAACAAGCAATACGTAATATTGGAGCAGTACTTACTAAAGTGTTGTTGCTGTGGGTAATGTTCTTCTTGTAATTGTAGTAGAAAACCCTAACGAATGCTTTCCGTCTGTTTGACCCATTAACTATTCCCACCGAGGTCTCGTTGGATTCATTGACAAAGTCCAGGACTGGGGCTGAAAATGAAGATAAGGAGTAAAGGAAAACACATAAAGGGGTTGTAAATGTCAGATCTGATCTTTGAACAAAGCATATCCCTCTATAGTGTGTACTTGTCTCAGTCCAGAGCAATAAGTGTCATTTCTCTCTATAGCTTCCTTCCTCTGCTATCAGCCTGAGTCAATGACACAGGGACAGGTTGTCCTGACACTAAGGCCTTGTACACACGACCAGACATGTCTGCTGAAACTGGTCCGCGGACCAGTTTCCGCAGACATGTCCGACCGTGTGTAGGGCCTACCGGACAGTTTTCCGGCCTAGCGGACAGGTTTCCAGCGGACAAAAGCTTCTTAGCATGCTAAGAAACTCGTCCGGTGGAAACCTGTCCGTCGGACATGTCCGATGGTTAGTACACCTAACCATCGGACCGAAATCCCCTGCATGCGTCAAAGTGATTCGACGCATGCGTGGAAGCATTGAACTTCCTGGTTCGCGCATTTCGCCGCCACGTCGCCGCCACGTCACCGCGTTTTCTGTCCGCAGGGATTTTGGTCTGATGGTGTGTACACACATCAGACCAAAATCTCCCAGCAGACATGTCCGATGAAAACGGTCCGCGGACCATTTTCATCGGACATGTCTGGTCGTGTGTACAAGGCCTAAGGACCAGTTCACACCATAGAAATGCAGCCTGGATGTGTTCCAGATGCTTTTCTGCATGCACGTTTTTGGTGTGTTTTCGATGCAGTCAAAGTGCATTCCCCCCCCTCTTTTTTCTTAACCTTAACCCCTTTAGCCCCGGAAGAATTTACCCCCTTCCTGACCAGAGCACTTTTTGCGATTCGGCACTGCGTCGCTTTAACTGACAATTGCGCGGTTTGAGCGACGTGGCTCCCAAACAAAATTGGCGTCCTTTTTTCCCCACAAATAGAGCTTTATTTTGGTGGTATTTGATCACCTCTGCGCTTTTTATTTTTTGCGCTATAAATGAAAAAAGAGCGACAACTTTGAAAAAAAAAAAAAAAGCAATATTTTTTACTTTTTTCTATAATAAATATCCCCCAAAAATATTTTTTTTCCTCGGTTTAGGCCGATACATATTCTTCTACATATTTTTGATTAAAAAAAAACGCAATAAGCGTTTGTGCAAAAGTTATAGCTTCTACAAAATAGGGAATAGTTTTATGGCATTCTAATTAATAATTATTTTTTTTACTAGTAATGGCGGCGATCTGTGATTTTTATCGTAACTGCGACATTATGGCGGACACATCGGACACTTTTGACGCTATTTTGGGACCATTGTCATTTATACAGCGATCAGTGCTATAAAAATGCACTGGTTACTGTGTAAATGACACTGGCAGGGAAGGGGTTAACCAGTAGGGGGCGAGGAAGGGGTTAAGTGTGTCCTAGGGAGTGATTCTAACTGTGAGGGGACTGAGCTACCAGTGATCACTGCTCCCGATGAAAGGGGGCAGTAGATCAGTGTCCTGTCACTAGGCAGAACAGGGAAATGCTTTGTTTACAAAGGCATCTCCCTGTTCTGCCATTCCGTGACACGATCGCGGGACACCGGCGAACATCAAGTCCAAGGGTCATGCGGGCACGGTCACGGAGCTCACGGCACGGCAGGCTTTTTAAAGCAATGTTGTGCTGACGTATAAGTGCGTGAAGCGGTCGGCAAGTGGTTAAATAAGGACATGTGTGTTCCAGTGCGTTCCGGTACGTTCTGGTGCATTTTATATGCCTTTTACCGCATTCCAGTACAGTCCAATGCAGAAAAAGAGCAGCATTTGGCTTTTGGCATGAGGCTTTTGGAAGGTTTTTTACCTTAATGCAGAGACTATATTAAGTTAAAAAAACATTTTACTATTACTACCAGTTTAAAGCTCCATTCACATCTCCGCGACAAGCAACGCCGCGTACGCGGCGTATTTTGCCGCGGATAGTGTATCTTTTTTTTTTTTTTTTTTTCAAATTCTTCCCATTGCTGTCAATGGGCGAACGCCAATGTCGCCTGAAAAAAAGGGTCCGGGACTTTTTTTCAGGCAACAGGCGTACGGCGTCTATGAGATGTGAACCATCTCCATAGACAGCAATGGGAATTTCCCCCTCTAGCGGCACAAGCGTCCGGCGTCGGGCGTTTTGTCGCCTAGATGTGAATGGAAACTAACACTGTAAAGAAGCGCAGACTTACCATCACACACCCATATATTGTCCAGCGGGTCCAGCTTAGTACAGCCTGTTGAAATAAGTATTTCAAATAGTTAGTGCAATGCCAAAAAAAAAGAGATGAAAGGAAAGGAAACAAGGGCCAGATTCACAGAGCAGATACGACGGCGTTTCTCCTGATACGCCGTCGTATCTCTGTTTCTATCTATGCGACTGATTCATAGAATCAGTTACGCATAGATAGCCAGAAGATCCGACAGGTGTAATTGTTTTACACTGTTGGATCTTAGGATGCAGTACCGCGGCCGCCACTGGGGGGAGTTTGCGTCGTAATACAGCGTCGGGTATGCAAATTAGGAGTTACGGCGATCCACGAAGATTTTTCCCGTCGTTACGTCGTTGCGAGTGTTAGATTTCCGTCGCAAAGATAGGGCACATTTAACATGGTGGAAAAGTACTCCACCATGTTAAAGTATGCCGTCTTTCTCGCGTCGCTTTTGAATTTTTTTTTTTTTTCTTTTTCCCGCGCAAGTCTTTTTTTCACGTCGGCGCGTCGCAATTTCGCGCAAAGCACGTCGGGAAATTTGTGACGGGAGCATGCGCAGTACGTCCGGCGTGGGAGCGCGCCTAATTTAAATGGTACCCGTCCCATTTGAATTGGGCCACCTTGCGCCGGACCTGTTTACGATACACCGCCGCAAATTTCCAGGTAAGTGCTTTGTGGATCGGGCACTAAATTGGAAAGTTTGCGGCGGTGTAACGTAAAGGGGTTACGTTACGCTGCGCCGCCTGACTGTGAATCTAGCCCCAAAATCTTAATGATCTATAGGCCCCATTTACACAGTCTCCTTGGTGGATCACTTTTCAGAGGACAGTAGAGCACAACCTTCCAGACATACACCTGTTTTTTTTACTTTTTCATCATAGGATTTTGCATTTAAATGCGGCACCATAAGTGGGAGCCAAGTGTTTGACTACATGTGCTCCTCAGTCCCTTTGATTTCTATGGATGAGTTTGGTAGACGCCGCCATCCAACTCCACATGCTGAGTTCAATTTCACACAACAGCGAGGCAAAACTTCACATCCATAGCATGTGTAAGAACCCCTCTGGGTCCCATGATAGAGCTTAGGTAGGTGGGTGGCTGGGGCAGGGGAGGGGGTTAAAAAAAAAATCAACTGCTTCTTTTTTTACACATTTGCCACTCATGTAAATTAAACGCATCGATATCTCTTCATCTCCATTACATGGTGGGGCAGGGCAATTGGTATTTTACAGAAGGTAGCTAGGAAGGAAGGCATTCTTCTCTGCCGTTCACAGTAAGTGACAAGGGCACAACCATAGGGGTGCGCATTGTACAGAGTGCAGGGTTCAAGGGTGCGCTATGTACAGAGTGAAGGGTTCAGGGGTGCGCTATGTACAGAGTGAAGGGTTCAGGGGTGCTCTATGTACAAAGTGCAGGGTTCAGAGGTGCGCTATGTACAGAGTGCATGGTTCAGGTGTGCGCTATGTACAAAGTGCAGGGTTCAGGGGCGCGCTATGTACAAAGTGCAGGGTTCAGGGGTGCGCTATGTACAGAGTGCATGGTTCAGGGGTGCGCTATGTACAGAGTGAATGGTTCAGGGGTGCGCTATGTACAAAGTGCAGTGTTCAGGTGTGCGCTATGTACAGAGTGCAGAGTTCAAGTGTGTGCTATGTACAGAGTAAAGGGTTCAGGGGTACGCTATGTACAGAGTGCAGGGTTCAGGAGTGCACTATGTACAGAGTGCAGGGTTCAGGGGTGCGCTATGTACAGTGTGCATGGTTTAAGGGTGCGCTTTGTACAAAGTGCAGGGTTCAGGGGTGCACTATGTACAGAGTGCAGGGTTCAGGAGTGCACTATGTACAGAGTGCAGGATTCAGGGGTGCACTATGTACAGAGTGCAGGGTTCAGGAGTGCGCTATGTACAGAGTGCAGTTCCAGGGGTGCCCTTTGCACAGACTGCAGAGTTCAGAGGTGTGCCATGTACAGAGTGCAGGGTTTTGGTGTACGTTACGTTATGTACAGACCTGCTCCCGCAGTGCCCCGATGTGAGTGTGCACAGGGATCTGTTAGTTCCGGGAGCCACTCAGAGCAAAGCTGTCCCTTGTAAACTCAGTACGCTTCTGTGTTTAAAAGTGACAGCGGGAGTGAAGGGTGAGAGCCGGAGGGGGAAGAACGGGAGATCCTCCACATTCCGGCTAAAAAACTGAGTGTGAGGGCCACATGACAAGACCTGGCATGCCGGATTCAGCACCTGGGCCTTGTGTTTGATATATATGTGTTCTAGAAGATCCCATGAAATTGACTGTACTCCGGGATTCGACATTAGTGATGTCCCTGGATCCGAGTGGGACGGACTAAGAGCGCCCTTCTATTTTAAACCCCGCCCTTGCCTAAGATCCATACATATATTCATACAAAAGATTCACCTACCTGGCACTTCATGACTTATGCTGAGGATTTTGGTGTACCTCGGATAAGAATACGATGTGATATTCATCTCAGCGCCTGGTGATACTTTAATACAGTTATACGCAACAGAACCCTAAAAAGAAATAATGAAATAACTATATACATATTATAACAAATGAAAATAAAAAAAATTGAATAGAAATACTAAATAGAAAGAGGAATTTCAAGCATAGTCTAGACCACAGGTGTCAAACACAAGGCCCGCGGGCCGAATCCGGCCCTCCAGGCCATTTAAAGTGGGCCTCACAACTCTGCAGCAGCTGCAGGAGAGTTCCAGTCCTCCTCTGGTCCTCCACCAGACCGTTACTTTCTGCTTTCAAGCAATGCATCCAGCTTCTTCCCATCAGCAGCATAAGGTAAGGTGGGTGCACTGCAGTGGCGGCTGGTGCTCAACATTTTTAGGGGGGCGCAAACAAACGGAAAAAACATCAATTGCAGCCTCACTGTTCCCATCAATTGCCGCCACTGTGCCCATCAATTGTCACCACTGTGCCATGTCATCAAACGCAACTACTGTGCCATCAATTGTCGCCACCGTGTCCATCAATTTTCACCACTGTGCCATGCCATTCTCGCCACTTTGCCCATCAATTGCCACCACTGTGCCATGTCATCAAACGCAACTACTGTGCCATCAATTGTCGCCACTGTGTCCATCAATTTTCACCACTGTGCCATGCCATTATCGCCACAGTGCCCATCAATTGTCGCCACTGTGCCATGTCATCAAACGCAACTACTGTGTCATCAATTGTCGCCACTGTGCCCATCAATTGCCGCCACTGTGCCCATCAATTGCCGCCACTGTGCCCATCAATTGCCGCCACTGTGCCCATCAATTTCCGCCACTGTGCCCATCAAACGCAGCCAGTGTGCCATAAAATTGTCAACACTGTGCCATAAAATTGTCGCCACTATGCCATCAAACGCAGCCACTGTGCCCATCAATTGTCGCCACTGTGCCATGCCATTCTCGCCACTTTGCCCATCATTTGCCACCACTGTGCCATGTCATCAAACGCAACTACTGTGCCATCAATTGTCGCCACTGTGTCCATCAATTTTCACCACTGTGCCATGCCACTGTCGCCACTGTGCCCATCAATTGTCGCCACTGTGCCATGCCAAACGCAGCCACTGTGTCCATCAATTTTCACCACTGTGCCATGCCATTGTCGCCACTGTGCCCATCAATTGTCGCCAGTTTGCCCCTAAAATGCGGCCAGATTGCCCCTCCCCGCCTGGCACTTACCTTTCTCGGTCAGCCATCCTCGGACCCTCCTCCACGATCCCTCGATGTAGTCCCGCCCTCGATGTCACTTCAGCCAATCAGGTTACCGGTAACCAGATCCGGTGAACCTGATTGGCTGAGATGCGTGTCAGTGTGAACCAGGGAACGCCCCCCCCCCCCCCCGTGCTTCCCCTGGTTAACTATTTGGAAGCCGGTTACAGCCCTCAGGCCGCTGGCTCTGATAGACACTTCCACAGCCAACCAGCTGCTGTTATTCAGATGGCCGGCCCTTTTGAGGCTGATGCGGCCCGCGAGGAAATTGAGTTTGACACCCCTGGTCTAGACTAAGCATTGGAAACAATCAGATTCAAGTATTCGCTGGAAAATGACAGTTGGGTGTGGCTTACGAGGGGGGGGAGGGGTCTAGAGCCCGGAGTTGGGGAATAAATTATTATAATTATGTAAGGTAATCTATAAAATATTTGTATTGCCCTCTCCTAAACCTTGTGGACGGCCTTCCCAGAAGAGTTGAAGCTGTTATAGCTGCAAAGGGCGGGGCCAACTCAATATTGGACCCTACAGACTAATAGGTAGATTCAGGTAGAGTTAGGCCGGCTTATCAGTAGATAAGCCGACCTAACTCTGAATCTACGCCGACTTATGTTTAAAGCGGGGGTTCACCCTTAGAGGGCACTTTTCCCCCTTAGATTCCTGCTCGTTATTACTAGGGGAAACGGCTATTTATTTTAAAATAGGTGCAGTACTTACCCGTTTACGAGACGCATCCTCTCCGTCGCTTCCGGGTATGGGCTTCGGGAATGGGCGTTCCTTCTTGATTGACAGGTTTCCGAGAGGCTTCCGACGGTCGCATCCATCGCGTCACGATTTTCCGAAAGAAGCCGAACGTCGGTGCGCAGGCGCAGTATAGAGCCGCACCGACGTTCGGCTTCTTTCGGCTACGAGTGACGCGATGGATGCGACCGTCGGAAGCCTCTCGGAAGACTGTCAATCAAGAAGGAACGCCCGCTCCCGAAGACCCATACCCGGAAGCGACGGAAGAAGATGCAGCTCGAAAACGGGTAAGTACTGCACCTATTTTAATACAAATAGCCGATTCCCCTAGACCGAACGAGCAGGAATCTAGGGGAAGAAAAAAAAAAATTTTAGAAATGGGTGAACTCCCGCTTTAAGTGTATGCTCAAACAGAGATACGCTTAAACATATCTAAGATACGACGGCTTGCACCGTCCTATCTTAGATTGCAATATTTTGGATGGCCGCTATGTGGCGCTTCCATTGCGGTCGGCGTAGAATATGTAAATGAGGGGATACGCCGATTCACGTACGTACGCCCGTCCGCCGCAGTCGATTTACGCCGTTTCCGTAAGGCATTAGCAGGCCTAAAGATATTCCACCTATTAGGTGGAATAACAATGTTAAAGTATGGCCGCCGTTCCCGCCGCGAGATTTAAATTTTTTACGTTGTTTGCGTAAGTCGTCCGCGAATCGGGATTTACGTAGTTTACGTCCACGTCGATATCAATAGGCCCGTGCGGCGTACGTAGCCGCAATGCACACTGGGAAATGTAGGCGCCCGGCACATGCGCAGTTATAAAAAACGTAAAAAACGTGAGGTCAAGCCTCATTACCATCAAACACGCCCCCCTCCAACACATTTGAATTCGGCGCCCTTACGCCCGCCCGATTTAGGCTACGCCGCCGTATATTAGCAGGCAAGTACATTGAGAATCATTACTAGCCTAGCTAATTTACGGCGGCGTAGCCTAAACAGGCTAAGCTACGCCGCCGCAAGTTTAAGCACTCGTACCTGAATCTACCTACAAGACTGGGATGCCATTAAAGTTCATGTGTGTGTAAAGGCAGGCGTCCCAATACTTTTGGTAATATCGTGTATATTCAATACTCAAACACAAAGATTGGCTGCCATGCACAATAGCACAGGTGTCCCCTGGCAGGATACAGAGAAGGTGATACTTACCACCACCGTACTGCTGGAGCTGTTGGTCGGCGGCACGGCAGACAAGGGCAGAGACACCTTCATTGCGTAACAGCTAAGAGTGGGAGGAGCGATGATCAGGTTGGCGCAGAGAAGGGAACCTGCAGATAAATAAGGTGATCAAAGCCCAGGAACCAGTATGGCAGACAGAGCAGGCATGATAATCAACCCCAGAGCTGAAGGGAAGCCAAAGGGATAGTAAAACACGTGACATCTAATTGATTTATGATTATTATGTACAATGGATTCGCCGCAATCTAATAACTGAAACTATTTAAGGAGCGCCAGCAAACAAATAATTAAAATCTATTTTTACATTGAAATATACGGAATACGCCGCGTGCCGCAACATGTCTGCAAATCAGCGTTCCCGTGCAGCTGGACCCAGATATAGAACATCGATGGCGGCTTTCCACCTACAGGTCGCAGAAACGCCCGTACTGCAGAGCAATGCATTATGGGGCCATTCATTTTAAAAGGCTCCCCGCTATAGCAGTGCGCTCAACTGATGCGTTTCAGAAAATACAACACGCAGAAACGCACAGCCATGCATTGCATTGAAAATGGTGCACAGGGGCGGACTGAAAACTCATGGGGCCCCCGGGCAATAGGAGATTATGGGGCCCCCAGGCAATAGGAGATTATGGGGCCCCCAGGCAATAGATTATGGGGCCACACGGTATACATACAGTATACATACACAGTATACACACACAGACACACAATATACACACACAGTATTTGTTTGTGTACAACGTCGCAAGACCGCGCAATTGTCAGTTAAAACAACGCAGTGCCGTATCACGAAAAATTGCCTGGCCATTAAGGGGGTAAAGTGGTTAAATAACTTACAAAACGGCGCCCCCCTACCGTTGTTGGAGTTATTGAGTTTTAAATACACATTGACAGCTGTTATTTCTGCGTTTTCCTCGTCTTCATCATGTTCACGGTCGTAATCATCGAAATCATCGTATTCAGGACCATAGTCATCACAGTCACCGGACCCCAGCTCTTCATTATGTTCTGGAAGAGAAAAAGTACAATTCAATGCAGTGGAATTTTTAACTGGAATTAAAGCACACTATTCATTAAAATAATGGCCCAGATTCAGGTAGCAATTGCGCCTGCGTAACCATAGTTACGCAGCGCAATCGCTGACTTGCGCAACGAGTTCTCCTGATTCAGAGAACTCGTTACGCCGACTGCAGCCTAAAATCTGCGTGGCATAAGGCTCTTATGCCACGCAGATTTTAGGCTGCATTCTTGCGTTGACCGCTAGGGGGCGTTCCCATTGTGGTCAACGTATAGTATGCAAATTGCATACTTACGCCGATTCACAATGTTGCGCTCCCCCTGCGTACGCAAGTTACGTCGGTTGCGTACGGCATCTTTAGCGTAAGGCTGCCCATGCTAAAAGCAGGGGCAGCCAATGCTAAAGGATACCCGGCGTTCCCGCGTCGCGACGTTCGAATTTTACGTTGTTTGCGTAAGTGAATCGTGAATGGCGCTGGACGCCATTCACGTTCACTTTGAAGCAAATGACGTCCTTGCAACGTCATTTGCCGCAATGCACGTCGGGAAAGTTTCCCGACGGAGCATGCGATGTACGCTCGGCGCGGGAGCACGCCTAATTTAAATGATTCCCGCCCCCTGGCGGGATCATTTACATTGCGCGCGCTTATGCCGGGCAATTTTGCCGGCGCGCCCTCTCAATTTACGGAGCTACTGCTCCGTGAATCGAGGGCAGCGCAAATTATTTGCGGGGGCGCAGGGCAAAATCGTTGCCCTGTGCCTCCGCAAATAATGCGCAAGTGGTACCTGAATCTGGGCCAATGTCATTTCAAAAGTCATTTTCATCATTGTTGCCCTCTGAAAATTGAATAGAACTCATCCACCAGATCCTGGGCTTTCCTGTACAACTACGGAGAGGTTCATCGCTACAACTCCCCCCTATCTCAGCAGTCAACAGCAGAGAAGAGGACAGAACTCCTCCACCAGATCCTGGGCTTTTCTGTACAAGCGTGGAGAGGTTTGTCAATGCCACCCCCTAACCCCACCCCCCCCCCCCCCCCCAATCTCAGAATTCACATGTACAGTGTAGATCGGTTGATTTAGCTCACCTCTCCATGGCCTCCATGATCATCCTTTGGAGCACCACTCCCCCTCCACCATCCTCACACACAGGCCGCCCGCACCAGAGGGATCATGTGGGACAGGCTGGACCACAGGAGTCCATGGGTGGGGGGAAGGTGCTGCACAGGGGAGGGCTGGCAGGGGGGGCAGGGTGGAAATCTCCCCCCGGGCTGGTGACCCGGGGGGAGCCTGCCTGCGCCTCAGCCTCCATCCTGGTAAGCTCTCTAGTCTCTCCTGCCTCCCAGTGTATAAAAAGGGGTGCTCTGCAGACTTTGTTAAAGGGGAGGGGGGCAGGCTTTGGTGAGCAGAGACCCTCTTTACACAATAGTCCACAGCATGCACCCTTAAATCAAGTTTCCCAGAACACCCCTTACATTAGACCTGATGTATATGGGCTCTGTGCGGACTCTGATGTAAGGGGAGGCCCCTGTGCGGACTCTGATGTAAGGGGAGGCCCCTGTGCGGACTCTGATGTAAGGGGAGGCCCCTGTGCGGACTCTGATTTAAGGGGAGGCCTCTGTGCGGACTCTGATGTAAAGGGAGGCCTCTGTGCGGACTCTGATGTAAGGGGAGGCCTCTGTGCGGACTCTGATGTAAGGGGAGGCCCCTGTGCGGACTCTGATGTAAGGGGAGGCCCCTGTGCGGACTCTGATTTAAGGGGAGGCCTCTGTGCGGACTCTGATGTAAAGGGAGGCCTCTGTGCGGACTCTGATGTAAGGGGAGGCCTCTGTGCGGACTCTGATGTAAGGCGAGGCCTCTGTGCGGACTCTGATGTAAGGGGACGCCTCTGTGCGGACTCTGATGTAAGGCGAGGCCTCTGTGCGGACTCTGATGTAAGGGGAGCCTCTGTGCGGACTCTGATGTAAGGCGAGGCCTCTGTGCGGACTCTGATGTAAGGCGAGGCCTCTGTGCGGACTCTGATATAAGGCGAGGCCTCTGTGCGGACTCTGATGTAAGCGGAGGCCTCTGTGCGGACTCTGATGTAAGCGGAGGCCTCTGTGCGGACTCTGATGTAAGGGGGGCCTCTGTGCGGACTCTGATGTAAGGCGAGGCCTCTGTGCGGACTCTGATGTAAGGGGACGCCTCTGTGCGGACTCTGATGTAAGGCGAGGCCTCTGTGCGGACTCTGATGTAAGGGGAGCCTCTGTGCGGACTCTGATGTAAGGCGAGGCCTCTGTGCGGACTCTGATGTAAGGGGAGCCTCTGTGCGGACTCTGATGTAAGGGGAGGCCCCTGTGCGGACTCTGATTTAAGAGTCCGCACAGGGCCCAGTTGTGCCCAGGGCAAGAGTACTGGCTACCCCCCCTCATACTACACCACTGCAATCCAGGGACAAAACCGGGGACAGACTTGGTCCAGGGACAGTGTCTTTGTTCCGGGGACTGTCCCCGGAACAGGGGACATCTGATCAACCTATCCTACATATATTGCCCCTCTCTGTGTAAACTCTAGCGGTCGACTCCTGCCCTCCTCTGATCCTCCTTCAGACCCTGCACTTTCTGCTTCCCAGCTTCACCCCCAGCTTCTTTCCGGGAGCAGCACAAGGTAAGGGAGATGCACCGCGATGTTAGGGAGGGTGGGGGGCTCTTGACTCCTGGTGGTGGACTCTTGACATATGATGTAAGGGGGGGTGCTCAGGACATCTAGTCTTACAGATACCACCTTTGAGGGCAACCATAATGCTAATGAGGCCCAACAATGAACTTGGGTTTGACATAGGGTTACCACATTTCCAAACTGCCATTCAGGGACACCCCCCCCCCTTTCTTATTTTTGACCCCATAGATTTCACTGGTTCATCCTGGGACCTGTAGTTCTTCACTGGTTGGGGGTCCACATCTTCAGCTCTGAGGGGTTCATGGTGGCACCTGTAGTCCTTCACTTTTGGGGGTCACACACCCCCAAAAGTGAAGGACTAAAAGTCCCAGCATGAACTCCTAATATCGAAAGATGTGAAACCCCCCCCCCCACCCCACTACAACACCCAGCATGAACCCTTGAGATCTAATTGTGTGACCCCATAGATTTCACAGGTTCATGCTGGGACCTGTAGTTCTTCACTAGTTGGGGTGGTGTCTAGGGTGACCACATTTCCAAACTGCCATTCAGGGACACCCCCCCCCCCCCCCCCAAAAAAAATACGTTTTTTTACATATTTTTTTGCCAGTTTTGGGGGCAGGGGCGTATCATGAAATCAGCGGGCCCGTGACAGGGGACTGGGTGACAGGGGACTGGGTGACAGAGGGCTGGGTGACAGAGGGCTGGGTGACAGAGGGACAGGGTGACAGAGGGACTGGGTGACAGAGGGACTGGGTGACAGAGGGACTGGGTGACGGAGAGCTGGGTGACGGAGAGCTGGGTGACGGAGAGCTGGGTGACAGAGGGACAGGGTGACAGAGGGACTGGGTGACAGAGTGACTGGGTGACAGAGTGACAGAGTGACTGGGTGACAGAGTGACTGGGTGACAGAGTGACAGGGTGACAGAGTGACTGGGTGACAGAGTGACTGGGTGACAGAGTGACTGGGTGACTGGGTGACAGAGTGACTGGGTGACAGAGTGACTGGGTGACAGAGTGACAGAGGGACTGGGTGACAGAGGGACTGGGTGACAGAGTGACTGGGTGACAGAGTGACTGGGTGACAGAGGGACTGGGTGACAGAGGGGCTGGGTGACAGAGGAGCTGGGTGACAGAGGAGCTGGGTGACGGAGAGCTGGGTGACGGAGAGCTGGGTGACGGAGAGCTGGGTGACAGAGGGATTGGGTGACAGAGGGACTGGGTGACAGAGGAGCTGGGTGACGGAGAGCTGGGTGACGGAGAGCTGGGTGACGGAGAGCTGGGTGACGGAGGACAGGGTGACAGAGGGACTGGGTGACAGAGTGACTGGGTGACAGAGTGACTGGGTGACAGAGTGACAGAGTGACTGGGTGACAGAGTGACTGGGTGACAGAGGGACTGGGTGACAGAGAGCTGGGTGACAGAGTGACTGGGTGACAGAGGGACTGGGTGACAGAGGAGCTGGGTGACAGAGGACTGGGTGACGGAGAGCTGGGTGACAGAGGGACAGGGTGACAGAGGGACTGGGTGACGGAGAGCTGGGTGACAGAGGAGCTGGGTGACAGAGGGACTGGGTGACAGAGGAGCTGGGTGACAGAGGAGCTGGGTGACGGAGAGCTGGGTGACAGAGGGACTGGGTGACGGAGAGCTGGGTGACAGAGGGACAGGGTGACAGAGGGACTGGGTGACAGAGGGACTGGGTGACAGAGTGACAGAGGGACTGGGTGACAGAGGGACTGGGTGACAGAGTGACTGGGTGACAGAGGGACTGGGTGACAGAGGGGCTGGGTGACGGAGAGCTGGGTGACGGAGAGCTGGGTGACGGAGAGCTGGGTGACGGAGAGCTGGGTGACGGAGAGCTGGGTGACGGAGAGCTGGGTGACGGAGAGCTGGGTGACAGAGGGACTGGGTGACAGAGTGACAGAGGGACTGGGTGACAGAGGGACTGGGTGACGGAGAGCTGGGTGACAGAGGGACAGGGTGACAGAGGGACTGGGTGACAGAGGGACTGGGTGACAGAGGGACTGGGTGACAGAGGAGCTGGGTGACGGAGAGCTGGGTGACGGAGAGCTGGGTGACGGAGAGCTGGGTGACGGAGAGCTGGGTGACAGAGGGACTGGGTGACAGAGGGACAGGGTGACAGAGTGACTGGGTGACAGAGTGACAGAGTGACTGGGTGACAGAGGGACTGGGTGACAGAGGGACAGGGTGACAGAGTGACTGGGTGACAGAGGGACAGGGTGACAGAGTGACTGGGTGACAGAGTGACTGGGTGACAGAGTGACTGGGTGACAGAGGGACTGGGTGACAGAGGGACAGGGTGACAGAGTGACTGGGTGACAGAGGGACTGGGTGACAGAGGGACAGGGTGACAGAGTGACTGGGTGACAGAGGGACAGGGTGACAGAGTGACTGGGTGACAGAGTGACTGGGTGACAGAGTGACTGGGTGACAGAGGGACTGGGTGACAGAGGGACTGGGTGACAGAGGGACAGGGTGACAGAGTGACTGGGTGACAGAGTGACTGGGTGACAGAGGGCTGGGTGACAGAGGGACAGGGTGACAGAGTGACTGGGTGACAGAGTGACTGGGTGACAGAGGGCTGGGTGACAGAGGGACAGGGTGACAGAGTGACTGGGTGACACTGACAGAGTGACTGGGTGACAGAGTGACTGGGTGACAGAGTGACTGGGTGACAGAGGGACTGGGTGACAGAGGGACTGGGTAGAGAGAGATTATACAGTCCAGATTACAATTTGCAGGGGCAGCAAAGGTGACAGAGAAAGGGGGGTGCACCATGCAACCAACCCCCCCCCCCCCTCTCTCACTGTCACCTCTGCTGCCCCTGCAAATTGTAATCTGGACTGTATAATATCTCCCCCCATTGCATGGTCAACCCCCCCCCCCTCCCCTGCACCTACCTTTTCTGCCCCTGCTCCAAGGATGGCCGGCGCCGCGGCGCAGCGGAAGTCGGGACTCGCGGGAGGTCGGGACTCAGGACGGGCGGCGGATCGAGTCCAGCTGTGCAACCGATGCCTGGAGGGGAGGAGGAGGAGGTCTTGGTCTGTGCCGCTAACGGTGAGTGACTCACTGCCTGTTACGCTGCTGCTCTCTCTGCAGCAAGAACCGCGGCTGGCCGCTGGAGGAGGAGGAGGTGGGGGTGGAGTCGGAGCCGCAGAGAGAGCGGGACACTGCGGTGACGTCACTGGTTGCTACAAGCCAAGCGGGGCTTCCCTAGCAACCAGTGATTTAGAATCATTTAATTACAGCTGCAGCAGCGGCAGTGAGTGTGGCAGGCAGTTGATTCCGGGACTCTCCATTGTCCCGGTTTGAAGGCTCCCGGGACACGGGACAAAAGTGTATATTACGGGACGATCCCGGGCAAACCGGGACACGTGGTCACCCTAGTGGTGTCACATCTTAATCTCTGAGGGGTTCATGCTGGGACCTGTAGTTCTTCACTAGTTGGGGTGGTGTCACATCTTAATCTCTGAGGGGTTCATGCTGGGACCTGTGTCAGTTTCATTCCGGGACACTGTATTGTCCCAGAGTGAAGGTGCCCGGGACAGACCTGCAGAATGCGGGACTGTCCCGGGACACGTAGTCACCCTAGTTTGACACCCCTGATCCAAAGGCAGGAAACTTCTGCTCCTCACAAAGCCCTGGAGGAACCTGGAAGCAAAGTTACTCAAATACCGAACCATCGGAGAATGTTCACCTGTTAGGAAAGCTGCCGAAATCTCCACCGTCACCCGGACACAGAGAGAGCAGTTATCATTGTGACATTTCTTCACCGTTTCCGCTCTGAGGTCACTCGGCACCAGGACCGGGGTCATCGCCGTCTCCATGTTTCCGGGAAGGCACAACATTTCTGTATTGGAGAAGAAAGAAACGCAGATAAGTCCCCCTGCCAAGGACAATGGGCCGCGCATGAAAGTCCTTTTGTCCCTTATATTGTTCTGATGATTAGACCTCTATAAAAATGTAGGGCCAGATTCACAGTTGTAATACGCCGGCGTATCTACTGATACTCCGGCGTATTTTCAAATTTGCCGCGTCGTATCTTTAGTTTGAATCCTCAAAACAAGTTACGACGGCTTTAGGCTTCGATCCGACAGGCGTACGGCTTCGTACGCCTTCGGATCGTAGGTGTAACACTCCGGCGCCCGCTGGGTGGAGTTTGCGTCGTTTTCCAGCGTCGGGTATGCAAATTAGCTGTTTACGGCGATCCACGAAGGTACGCACGTTTGTCGCATTCTCTTACGTCGTCGCTAGTCGGCTTTTCCCGTCGCAAACTTACGCCTGCTATTTCATGGCTTAGATTTAGACCAGCCATGTTAAAGTATGGCCGTCGTTCCCGCGTCGAATTTGTAATTTTTTTCTTTTTTTGCGTAAGACGTCCGGGAATACGAAAGGACGTAACGCACGTCGTCGTTCAAAAAACACGTCGGGGGGCGCCGTCATTTCGTGCAAAGCAAGGCGGGAAAAAACGGAGCATGCGCAGAACGACGAAATTTTTGAAAAAAAAAAAGTTTTCATTTTTTTCTGTTAATTTTTTTTGTAAATAAGTAAGTTTTCTTCTTCAATTATGGGCACTGATATGGCGGCGCTGATGGGCACCGATGAGGTGGCGCTGATGGGCACCGATGAGGCGGCACTGATGGGCACTGATAGGCGGCGCTGGTATGCTGCACTGATGGGCATTCATAGGCGGCACTGATGGGCACTCATAGGCGGCACTGATGGGCACTCATAGGTGGCACTGGGCACTCTTTATGGGTGGCACTGGTGGGTACTTATGGGTGGCACAGATGGGCACTGGGCATAGATGGGCACTAAGAGGTGGCACTGATGGACACTGGGCGGCACTGATGGACACTGAGGGGTGGCACTGATGGCATTGCTGGGCATCATTTCAGCCAGCGCCCATGTTGCCAGTCAGTGCCCATTTGTGGGCACTGATTGGCATCGATTGTGTTAATTTTTTTTTATTGGTATTTTTTTTTTTTTTTGCTCTATTGAGCACCGGGGGGCACTCCCTGGTGGTCCAGTGTTGGCATCCGAGGGGGGGCTGCGCTGATAAACAATCAGCGCGAACCCCCCCTGTCAGGAGAGCCGCCTATCGTCTCTCCTCTATTCGCGTCTGTCAGACGCGAGTGAGGAAGAGCCGATCAACGGCTCTTCCTGTTTACATCGTGATCAGCCGTGATTGGACATGGCTGATCACGTGGTAAAGAGCCTCCGCCGGAGGCTCTTTACCGAGATCCGAGATGCGGGAAGTCAGACTGACACCCCACATCACCGATCGGCGCGCGCCAGCATGAAATCCTGCAGGACGTCAATAGACGTCCAGTCAGGATTTCACAACCACTTCCCGGACGTCAATTGACTATTTACCGGGCGGAAGTGGTTAATCATCAACCATGTGAGTTGCTAAATGTTGTACCTTCATTAAATGTAACCAAATTGCTACACTTAGAGGCGCCTCTCTTCTCTTTTATACTCTGGAGCTCCTGCTGGATTTTGCTTCCAATCCCCTTGTGGAGGCTTCCATTTGTGGATGGACATTTTATGATTACACAACTTATCACATTGCTATAATCTTTTTATATGGACTATAGACTGAAGGACCTAGGAATAAATGGTTGTTGAACGAATTATCTGAGTTTGCATTATTTCTTATGGGGAAATTTTCTTTGATTTAAGAGTGCTTTGGATTACAAGCATGTTTCCGGAACGAATTATGCTCGCAATCCAAGGTTTTACTGTATTTCCGGTCTTGAATGTGTCTCGTGAATAGGGTTGCCACCTGTACGGGATTCACCCGGACAGTCCGGGTTCTGAATCAGCTGTCCAGTTTTCAGACTGCCTGAAACCCGGACAGACCAATCTGGCAAAGGGGGGAGCTTTGTTAGCATATACTTGCCACTGTGGAGACAGTCACAGCAGCAGTGTCATTTCTTCTTACTAAATGCACACACTGTGCTGGTGTGTGTGTTATCAATCTGAAGCTCCTGCCCCCATCATACTCTTCGCACTCAATACATACTGCCCCATCATACTCTCCGCACTCCTCTCCCGTCCATACTGCCCCCATCATACCCCCCACACTCCTCTCCCATACATACTACCCCATCATACCCTCCGCACTCCTCTCCCGTCCATACTCCCCCCCCATCATACCCTCCACACTCCTCTCCCATACATACTACCCCCATCATACCCTCCTCACTCCTCTCCCATCCATACTGCCCCCATCATACCATCCACACTCCTCTCCCATACATACTACCCCCATCATACCCTCCGCACTCCTCTCCTGTACATACTGCCCCCATTATACCCTCAGCACTCCTCTCCTGTACATACTGACCCGATCATGCCCTCCGCACTTCTCTCCTGTACATACTGCGCCCAACATACCCTCCACACTCCTGTCCTGTACATACTACGCCCATCATACCTGCCGTACCCCTCTCCCGTACATACTGCCCCCATCATACCCTCCGCATCTGTATATACAGCCCCCATCATACCCTCCGCACTCCTCTCCTGTACATACTATGCCCATCATACCCTCGGCACTCCTCTCCTGTACATACTGCCCCCATCATGCCCTCCACACTCCTCTGCCATATATACTGCCCCCATCATACTCTCCGCATCTGTACATACAACCCCCATTATACCCTCCCCACTCCTCTCCTGTACATACTATGCCCATCATACCCTCGGCACTCCTCTCCTGTACATACTGCCCCCATCATGCCCTCCACACTCCTCTGCCATACATACTGCCCCCATCATGCCCTCCACACTCCTCTCCCATACATACTGCCCCCATCATACTCTCCGCATCTGTATATACAGCCCCCATCATACCCTCCGCACTCCTCTCCTGTACATACTATGCCCATCATACCCTCGGCACTCCTCTCCTGTACATACTGCCCCCATCATGCCCTCCACACTCCTCTGCCATACATACTGCCCCCATCATACCCTCTGCACCTGTACATACAACCCCCATCATACCCTCCCCACTCCTCTCCTGTACATACTGCCCCATCATACACTCCTCTCCCGCACATATTGCCCCCATTATACCCTCCACACTCTTCTCCCGCACATATTGCCCCCATCATACCCTCCGCACTCCTCTCCTGTACATACTGCCCCATCATACCCTCCACACTCCTCTACTGTACATAATAGATTTAATGTACTACAAAAAATATATATATTTGCCGTGCACTGCTAAAGTGTTCGGGTTTGGCTTGAAGAAAAGGTGGCAACCCTACTCGTGAAATCCCCTTTTTAACTTCTAATAACAAGAAAAGATAAGGGCGCCAGAAAGCTAATCCCTGAGAATGGAGACGTTACCTTCCCTTCCCGCATGCTTGTCTCACCAACAGAAACAACAACAGAAGTGTAGGAGGAGCTCCAAGCAGTACATACCTGATTGTTCACATACCAGATCCTGCAACAGAAAGCAAACATTATATGAGTAAACATGGTCAGTTTCTGTATGGAGAAATCTTCACTCACTTAACCGCCCCTTATTTCCAGGAATTGTCCCTCTTTTGAACCCAAATCAAAAAAGTCTTCTTAGTTTTCCCTGTTTTTTTATCTAATATATACAGTAGTAAACCACTATAACAATGGTGCTATATATCAACTGAAAGTATTATCCACTTCCTGACTAAGCCTTATCTGGCACTTTTTGTTTACAAGTTTAACCAATTCAGCCCCGGACCAATATGCAGGTAAAGGACCTGGCCCCTTTTTGCGATTCGGCACTGCGTCGCTTTAACTGACAATTGCGCGGTCGTGCGACGCGGCTCCCAAACAAAATTGGCGTCCTTTTTTCCCTGCGAATAAAGCTTTCTTTTGTTGGTATTTGATCACCTCTGCGGTTTTTATTTTTTGCGCTATAAACAAAAATAGAGCGACAATTTAAAAAAAAATTCAATATTTTTTACTTTTTGCTGTAATAAATATCCCCAAAAATATATATATATATTAAAAAAAAATTTCCTCAGTTTAGGCCGATACGTATTCTTCTACCTATTTTTGGTAAAAAAAAAACGCAATAAGCGTTTATTAATTGGTTTGGGCAAAATGTATAGCGTTTACAAAATAGGGGATAGTTTATTGCATTTTTATTAATTTTTTTTTTTACCACTAATGGCGGCGATCAGCGATTTTTTTCGTGACTGCGACATTATGGCGGACACATCGGACACTTTTGACACAGTTTTTGGGACGATTGTCATTTTCACAGCGAAAAGTGCTATAAAAATGCACTGATTACTGTGAAAATGACAATGGCAGTGTCGGGGTTAACCAGGAGGGGGCGCTGTAGGGGTTAAGTGTGTCCTAAGGGAGTGTTCCTACTGTGGGGGCGTGGCTGTGCATTAGGGTGACCACGTGTCCTGGATTGCCCGTCTGTCCCGCATTTTGCAGGTCTGTCTCGGGCACCTTCTTACCAGGACAATACGGTGTCCCGGAATGAAACTGGCACAGCCACCCCCCCGGGGCCAATCTGATGCCCCCAAAAAAGGCCGCCACATCACCGCTTTACTCACCGACAGTACTTGTCCTGGCCGGGTAATGCCTGGAGGAGCACAATCCCCGCCCCCTGCTTGTGATTGGAGAAATCATAAATCCCGCCTCTTGTGTCCAATCACTGTGCTGTGATTCGTTACAACACAAGCTGATTTTTGGGAAAGGAGGTGTCCCTGAATGGTAGTTTGGAAATGTGGTCACCCTACTGTGCATGTGAAGTCACTGATCATCGTTCCCTAACACAGGGAACAGACGATCAGTGACAGCCACACTAGGAAGAACGGGGAAGGTTTGTTTACACTCACCTCTCCTCGTTCTTCCTCTCTGTGACCCGATCGCTGGACACCCGCGGCGATCGGGTTTCTGGCCTAGGCAACTAATATCATGCATCCCAGGAGTCTTCTGGAGGGGAGGGGATTTCTCAGCTAAGCACGCCCTCTTGTGTGCATGCCTGAGCTAAGGGCAGATGGATTCCAGGAAGTAAATGCTACATGAATCATCTGCCCTTACTCAAGATGGCCACGGTCAGAAATGCTAGGAGGAGTGTTTTTCAAAGTGATTTCTCAGCGAAATAAAGCATGGAGACAGAGATGGATGGGGGAGTCTGAATATTAAAAAATGAATTAAATAGTATTTTTGGTTTGTGGTGATTAGATGCAGTGTAGTTCCGTTTTAATTTTGCTTCTTCTTTATGACCACAGACTTTGTTGTTGTTTTTGCACGTAGACGGCATGATGTATGGCGCTCTATTGCAGATTAGTCCATGTGGTGTAATTTTTCCAAACCATCAAATGGATTCAGTGGCGGTTCGTCTATAGAGGGCGCTGGAGCGCCGCCCCCTCTGGCTCTCACACAACAAATAACATAGATTCATGCATTGTACAAATCTATGTTATTCTTGCCGGCCGCTGGTCTAATCAGATGGACGGACCTTGAGCGTCAGCCACCTGAATAACGGCAGCTGGTTGGCTGTGCGGAAGTGCCTATCAGAGCCAGCAGCTCCGATAGGCTTTCCGAGTACAGCCCCCAGCCTTCCGGATGCTTATCCAGGAGACGTACGGGGGGTGCGTTCCTTGGATAAGACTGACAGGCGTCTCAGCCAATCAGGTTCACCGGTTCTGGTTATCGGTAACCTGATTGGCTGAAGCCTCATCGTGGGCGGGAGAAGACATCGAGGGACGTGGAAGGACTAGGAGGATGGCTGACTTCCAGAAAGGTAAGTGCCGGGCGGGGGAGGGGCATTTTACAGGGCACAGCGGCGACAATGGCACAGTGGGGACAATGAGCACAGTGGTGACAATGGGCACAGTGGGACAATGGGCACAGTGGCGGCAATTAAAGGGCACAGTGACATCAATGGGCACAGTGGCGACAATGAGCACAGTGTCAACAATTAAAGGGCACAGTGGTGACAATTGGCACAGTGGCGACAATTGATGGGAACAGTGGCTGCGTTTGATGGCATGGCACAGTGGTGACAATTGATGGCACAGTGGCTGCGTTTGATGGCATGGCACAGTGGTGACAATTGATGGCACAGTGGCTGCGTTTGATGGCATGGCATAGTGACTGCATTTGATGGCATGGAACAGTGGTGACAATTGATGCCACAGTGGCTGCATTTGATGGCGTGGCACAGTGGCTGCGTTTGATGGCATGGCACAGTGGTGCGAATTGATGGCACAGTGGCTGCGTTTGATGGCATGGCATAGTGACTGCATTTGATGGCATGGAACAGTGGTGACAATTGATGGCACAGTGGCTGCATTTGATGGCATGGAACAGTGGTGACAATTGATGGCACAGTGGCTGCGTTTGATGGCATGGCACAGTGGCTGCGTTTGATGGCATGGCACAGTGGTGCGAATTGATGGCACAGTGGCTGCGTTTGATGGCATGGCACAGTGGTGCGAATTGATGGTACAGTGGCTGCGTTTGATGGCATGGCACAGTGGTGCGAATTGATGGTACAGTGGCTGCGTTTGATGGCATGAAACAGTGGCTGCGTTTGATGGCATGGCACAGTGGTGCGAATTGATGGCACAGTGGCTGCGTTTGATGGCATGGCACAGTGGTGCGAATTGATGGCACAGTGGCTGCGTTTGATGGCATGGCACAGTGGTGCGAATTGATGGTACAGTGGCTGCGTTTGATGGAATGGCACATTGGTGTCAATTGATGGCACAGTGGCTGCATTTGATGGGCACAGTGAGGCTGCAATTTTTTTTTTTTTTCCGTTTGCGCCCCCCCCCCAAAAAAACTTTGAGCACCAGCCGCCACTGAATGGATTTATGAATAAGTGACATCTGGTGTTTATTATAAGTGCAATGGGAAGGATCTTGTTAGCGTCTGTGTTTGCTTCGGTCTGGGCGCTCACCCCCTATTAAGCTTTACAGCTATGATGATTTGCGGTGACAGTTGCAGGGAGGATGAATAGGTGAAGCAATGGAGCAGATGATGGAGAAATAAATGACACGTTTCCTAATTTCTCAGCCTGCGGTCAATGAGTTCTGCAATACCGGACCAGAGCTGTGAATAATAAAATGACTCCTCTCTGGCATCTCAGTTTTTTTTTTCATATGGTCTGGATTTTTTATCATTCTCAGATTTATTATTTTTATTTTTTAGGCCAGCTACCTTGTACCCTGTGTTCATATTGGCAGCAAATTTCGATTTAGTTTTAGTCTTATGCCGCGTATACACGATCGTTTTACAACGTTTTTAAAAAATGTCATTTAAAACGATCGCGTGTGGGCTTCACAGCATTTTTCGGGTTCTGAAAAACGACCAAAAAAAAAATCCAACATGCGCCATTTTTTAACAACGTTTTTAACGTTGTAGTTTTTCGGTCGTGTGTGGGCTTTAACGACGTAAAAACCTGCGCATGCTCAGAAGCAAGTTATGAGACGGGAGCGCTCGTTCTGGTAAAACTACCGTTCGTAATGGAGTAAGCACATTCATCACGCTGTAACAGACAGAAAAGCGCAAATTGTCTTTTACTAACACTAAATCAGCTAAAGCAGCCCCAAGGGTGGCGTCATCCGCATGGAACTTCCCCTTTATAGTGCCGTCGTACATGTTGTACGTCACCGCGCTTTGCTAGAGCATTTTTTTTTTTGCACGATCGTGTGTAGGCAAGGCCGTTTTAAAGATCAAGTTGAAAAAAACTTTGTTTTTTCTAGAGCCTGAAAATTTTTATTTTTTTAGAACCCGAAAAATTATCGGCATTAGTCTTAGGACAACATTTTAAAAACAAATCTATGGGCCAGATTCACAGAGCAGATACGACGGCATATCTCCTGATACGCCGTCGTATCTGTTGTTCTAACTATGCGGCTGATTCATAGAATCAGTTACGCATAGATAGCCATAAGATCCGACAGGTGTAATTGTTTTACACTGTCGGATCTTAGGATGCAGTACCGCGGCCGCCGCTGGGGTGAGTTTGCGTCGTAAACCACCGTCGGGTATGCAAATTAGGAGTTACGGCGATCCACGATGGTTTTTCACATTCGATACGTCGCCGCTAGTCTAGTTTCCCGTCGCAAAGTTAGTCGTTTTTTTTGGTGCCTTAACTTTACACAGCAATCGTATTGCTGTATAAAGTATGGCCGTCGTTCCCGCGTCGAAATTTAAAAAATAACGTCGTTTGCGTAAACCCGCCCGGGAATACGGAATTACGCTACGCGCGTCGCCGTTCTAAAAAAGGACGTCACTTTGCGCAAAGCACGGCGGGAGTTCGGAAACGGAGCATGCGCGGTAGGTCCGGCGCAGGAGCGCGCCTAATTTAAATGGCACGCGCCCATTTGAATTGGCCCGCCGGCGTAGGTTTTCATCACAAGTGCTTGGTGAATCAGGCACTTGCGATGAAAAATTGCGGCGGTGTAACGTATCTACGATACGTTACGCCGCCGCTCATCTACGTGAATCTGGCCCTATATTTTTAACTTTTTGCTATAATTGATATCCCCCAAAAATATATATATATATAAAAAAATGTTTTTCCTCAGTTTAGACCGATAGATATTCTTCTTCTACATATTTTTGGTAAAAAAGAAAATCGCAATAAGCGTTTATTGATCGGTTTGCGCAAAAGTTATAGCGTCTACAAATTTTTTTTACTAGTAATGGCGGCGATCAGCAATTTTTATCGTGACTGCGACATTATGGCGGACACATCAGACACTTTTGACACCATTGTCATTTTTACAGCGATCGGTGCTATAAAAAAATGCACTGATTACTATAAAAATGACACTGGCAGTGAATGGGGTTAACCCGTAGGGGTCGCTGAAGGGGTTAAGTGTGACCTAAGGAGTGATTCTAACTGTTAGGGGGCGTGGCTTGCCGTGACACATCACTGATCGCTGTTCCCAATGACAGGGAACAGACGATCAGTGACAGTGTCAGCTAGGCAGAACGGGGAGATGTTGTGTTTACACTGACATCTCCCCGTTCTTCAGCTCTGTGACCCGATCGCGGGACACCGGCGGCGATCGAGTCCCGCGGGCGTGGTCACGGACATTGTGACGGGTTCGCGAGCGCGCCGGCGGTGGTGCGCGCGTGACCACATGGCTCGCATTTTAAAGGGGATGTATATATACACCCATATGCGCTGCCATGCCATTCTGTCAACGTAAATAGTCGCGCGCCGGTCGGGAACCGGTTAAATAACTGTTTCATGTGAAGATATAAATACTGCGCACCTAAGCAACACTTGTGTATGTGAATGGAACATTTGGAAGCGATAGTTATGTAATAAATCGCAGAGCATAGATAAAATTACTCGCCCGACGCCCAGCAATGAATTGACTCTGTTGTCTTGGTATAGATAATTATGGTAAGTTATGTGCCGTACATTGGAATTCTCCATGGTGCCACCCTTGATCCTACAGATAATTAACAGGCACGGGGAGTGTGAACAACTATTTTCTATCTCTACATTATCTATATGATGGGTCAGGGTCAATTTTTAAACCTGATTTATGACTTTGCTTTCATCACCTGCCACCACACCTACAAACTGTCAGCAACTAAAACCGAGAGTCCGGATATCTAATGCCGCGTACACACGATCGGAAATTCCGACAAGAAATCTGTGGATTTTTTTCCCGACAGAATTTTGGCTCAAACTTGTCTTGGATACACACGGTCACACAAAATTCCGACCGTCAAGAACTCGGTGACGTTCACCACGAGGAGCCTAGAAAAACGAATTACAATGATTCCGAGCATGCGTCGACGTGTTTTTTTGTGCGTCGGAAATTGCATACAGACGATCGGAATTTCCAAAAATAACTTTTCCCGGTCGGAAAATATGAGAACCAGCTCTCAATTTTTTGCTGAAAACGTCCTACACACAGTCGGAATTTCCGACCAAAAGTTCACATCGGACTTTTCTTGTCGGAAATTGCGATCGTGTGTACGCAGCATAATTCCAACTTAGGGCTCTTTCAGACAGGCAGTAATGCTTACCACCCTCTGGAAAGCAATTTGCAGTGAATTTCTTTTCAGCGGCCAGTATAGCAGTGGCCATAGGTGTGCGCAGCCTATTGCATTAGGGTGTGCGCCCCAAAGTTAAAACACACATGTACGCCACCCGCTGTCCCAGGAAGGGGGCTCTGGTGGTGGCAGACTGTTAATTGCGGTACACCCTAAATACAGGTGTAATGTGTTCCTAAAGTTGAACCTATACTTTAATATATTGGGGGCATTTACAATGGCCACTGGCACCCCCGACCGCCCACCAGGTGCTGCTCCTGGATAATGCTAATGCACATGGGGTGACACCCTGTGCGCAGTGGCTGGCAGGCATTTAGGAGATGCTACTGCCTCCACCTTTTTTCTTTTTTTTTTACTTTCCTTTTTGTTAATTGCTGAACAGCAAGATTAAATTGCATGACTGTGAGGCAACCGCCACAACAGGTGCTGTCTGTCAACTCTGCAGCCTGCGGTAAAATTGACACGGCATGTGTGTAATGTTAGAAATCCGGTGGATGGCCAGAGGGTGGTAAAACCATGGCTGAGCCGAGTGTTTCTACTGCCTCCTGGTGGTCATTGTAAAAGAGCCCCAGGGGCCTCATGTTCTGGGATAGCAGTCTTTACTGATAGATGAACACATTGGGGTTGATTTACTAAAACTGGAGAGTGCAAAATCTGGTGCAGCTCTGCATAGAAACCAATCAGCTTCCAGTATTTTTTTATTTTATTTTAATTTTTAAAGCTTAATTGAACACGCTGAAGTTAGAAGCTGATTGGCTACCATGCACAGCTGCACCAGATTTTGCACTCTCCAGTTTTAGTAACTCAACCCCAAGGTTAGGATGAATTCTTCAAGGACAAATGGAAGGTTCACTGCCTTAACAACTTGCCGCCCGCCAGGGTGACCACGTGTCCCGGATTGCCCGGGACAGTCCCGCATTTTGCAATTCTGTCCCGGGCAACTTCATTCCAGGACAATACAGTGTCCCGCAATGAAACTGACACAGCCACCCGATGAGAGAGCGGGGCTGGGAAGCCGTTGTCTCTAACAACTGATGAGCCTTCAGCTGTCAATGGGCTTTTCCGCTCACAGTTAAATAAAAAATAAAGCTGCCAGTAAAAAAAAGTAGAAAAAAAAAAACACGGAGTGGGGTCCCCCTCCCCTAGTCCATTCCAGACCCTTTGGGGGCTTCCAGATTCTGATAACCCCCCTGCCTGCATGCCACCACAACCACCAGCCAGGGTAAGATGGGGACGTGATGCTTTGGGGTGGGGGGTAGAGCCCGTGGGTGCTGGTATGGACACTAGGTTTTTTTTTTTTTCGGTTTTTTTTTAATAGCCGGGTACCAGTGAGTCAATTTATATGTGATATTACACTTTTTTTTTTCTTTAGAAATTTCATTTTTGCTGCAGCATGTTCAATACATGGTACACATTCCCCACTTTACAGGCAGACTAAGGGGACCCCCCCTAGGCACTATATTTAGAGGAATTGTTCATTTTTATTGTTGCACTTTAAGCATAATTAGAATCACTGCTCCTGAAAAACTTTAAAATTGGCAAATTTTGGTGAAGGAGGGGGGTGTCCCTGAATGGCAGTTTGGAAATGTGGTCACCCTACCGCCATATAGCAGAATGACGGTGGCAAAGTGGTTGTGATATCCTAACTGGACGTTCTGTGACATGATCAGGATATCCCTGCCGGTGCTGCGATCGGTGGTGCAACTCCGATCATGGTATGAAGCCCCTGAGGCTTCTTATCATGTGATGAGCTGTGACCAATCACAGCTGATCATCGCGTGAACCAGAAAGTGCCGGTAAACGGCTCTGCCAGCAGTTTTCTTGCTGGTTCTTGACGAGAAAACCGAGCGTGTGTACGAGGCTTGAAGGGAAGGAGAAATAAAATGTTTGCCACGCAGTAGACATAGAAAAGTATTTATTTTACACCTCTTTTTCCTGGAAGAAGTGCCATTAACAACCCCCTGTACAGCCAATGGTGGTCACACCCAATTGTGAAGGATCTAAGGGTCAGGTTATATGGAAAGCGCCCAGCTACACCATAATGTCACTTACACTGGAAATGGAGCGTAAAGCAAAGTCCATTTTCTGTGTTTGCTTTGGCCTAGAAGATATTATTGCAACATGCTTCTTAACAGAGCCATTGTAGTCTCTTCCAAGCCAGTCTCCATGTTCTGCTGGATCATACAATGAACTCACGAATGGGCTTTCCCCGGATTTACCTAAATGGCATTTATTTGACTTATTGCCAAGGGCTCCTCATTGTGCGTCTTCCTACCCCTTCCTACCTGGAGTCTATTTCCAAGGTCAGGTTTCAATTCAGACTTTCGCTACCTTTGTGTCTACCTTATTGATCATGGAACAACTAATACTATACAGAAAAACAATGAGGTAATTTGATCAAGTCAGAAACTCAACTTTATTTACCAGTAATTTGAGTTCGACATAATACAGTTAAAGCCAGGGCCGCCATCAGGGGGGCATTACACCTGTATGGGACCCGATGGTCCCCAGGGACTTGGCTGCCCCCCCCCCCCCCTCCCGTTTTTTTTTTTTTGCATTACACCTGTAAAGCCCTGCACACACGATCGGTCTATCCGATGAAAACGGTCTGATGGACCGTTTTCATCGGTTAACCGATGAAGCTGACTGATGGTCAGTCGCGCCTACACACCATCGGTTAAAAAAACGATCGTGTCAGAACGCGGTGACGTAAAACACGACGTGCTGAAAAAAACGAAGTTCAATGCTTCCAAGCATGCGTCGACTTGATTCTGAGCATGCACAGGTTTTTAACCGATGGACGTGCCTACAAACGATATTTTTTTTTCTATCGGTTAAATTTAAAACAAGATTGTTTTTTTTTTAACCTATGGATAAATAACCGATGGGGCCTACACACGATCGGTTTGGTCCAATGAAAACGGTCCATCAGACCGTTCTCATTGGTTTGACCGATCGTGTGTACGCGGCATAAGGGGCCCGAAGGTTTCCAGGGCCCCTTACAGCAGGCCCAGCTGGCCCCCCTCCCTTTTTGCATTGTTTACTGTGAAAATGACAATTGCAGTTTGGGAGTTAACCACAAGGGGGCGCTGAAGGGGTTATGTATGACCTCATCTGTGTTTCTAACTGTAGGGGGGTGTGGCTGTAGGTGTGACATCATCGATTGTGGTTCCCTATAAAAGGGAACACACGATCGATGACAGCGCCACAGTGAAGAACGGGGAAGCTGTGTTTACACACAGCTCTCCCCGTTCTTCAGCTCCGGGGACCGGTCGCGGGACTCCAGCGGCGATCGGGGCCGCGAGTCCCACGGCCACGGAGCTTCGGACCGGGTCGCGTGCACGTATATCGGCGTGAATGGGTCCTTAAGCGGTTAAAACACAATAAATCTCTTTGCATTCAAGAAGTGTCTGGTGCCCATGAATCTACCTTGCATTACACCCACCATGCCTTGTAACCCACTCTACAAAGAAGGATGTCAGCTGTCCCTAACTCTGGAGGTTCTCATTAGACCAAAGGGGACACGGGACTTGGCTACAAACATATCAATGAAAACGAAGGGCCAGATTCTGGTACATCGTGCGTATCTCTGCGGCGGCGTAACGTATGTCATTTACGTTACACCGCCGAAAGTTTTTCAGGCAAGCGCTTTATTCACAAAGCACTTATCTGTAAAGTTGCGGCGGCGTAGCGTAAAACACCCGGCGGAATTCAAATCAGGCGGGTAGGGGGCGTGTTTCATTTAAATGAAGCGCATCCCCGCGCCGAACGAACTGCGCATGCGCCGTCCCTAAAATATCCCAGTGTGCATTGCTCCAAATGATCTCGCAATGACGTCATTGGTTTCGACCTGAACGTAAATGACGTAGAGCCCCATTCACGGATGACTTACGCAAACGACGTAAGTTTTTACATTTTCGACGGGAACGTCGGCCATACTTAACATTGGCTGCGCCTCATATAGCAGGGGCAACTTTACGCCGGGAAAAGCGGGGGAACAAAATATTGCAGTTACGATCCGACGGCGTAAGAATCAGTCGCATAGATACGACGGCCCAGATTAGGACTTACGACGGCGTACATGGCGCTGCGCCGTCGTAAGTCCTTTGAGAATCTGGGCCAAAGAAAACAAAGCTGTCAGTTGCCATATTTGTAAACTGACTTATGTCAACTTCTTTGTTAGCCGGGAGTTTCCCAGGTAACGATTACCGCATTCCCCAAGTTCTGTTTGCACTTTGTATTAGCAGTTCAGACCAGTTTGTGCTTTGTGAGCATTTGGTGATTAAACGGCACAACGGTTATTGTTTACTCGCAGAACGATTTGGGGAACTCCGCCTTTTAGCAAGAAATCAGGATGGTCCAGTAGAAAACACGCACTGAGGTATTGTGAATGTGAGATGATAGCTGGGGAAATCTTGGGCTAGATATCAGCAACAACATACGGCGGCGTATCTCCAGATACGCCGCCGTAATTTCAAATCTGCGCCGTCGTATCTTTACGCCGATTCTCAAAGGCAGATACGTTGAAAAAATAGGCTTCCTCCGCCGATGTAACTTGAACACGGCGGCGTATAATTGTGTGCAATTTTACGCTGGCCGCTAGGGGCGCTTCCGTAGATTTCAGCGTAGAATATGCAAATGCGCTGGATACGCCGATTTTTGAAACGTACGTGCGCCCGTTGGAATTTTTTACGTCGTTTGCGTAAGGCTTTTTCCGGCGTAACATAAAACACGCCCACCTCTTCTCAATTTGAATTCGGCGGCTGATTTACGCTACGCCGCCGCAACTTACGGAGCAAGTGCTTTGTGAATACTGCACTTGCCCGTCTAAGTTGCCGAGGCATAGCGTAAATGGGATACGCTACGCCCGCACTAAAATACGCCAGGATACGTGAATCTAGCCCCTTCTGTTTACAGGTGTATCTCCCAAACCCACCATCAGTATGTTATATACGAGGGCCCAGATTCACAGAGAACGGGCGCACATTACGCCGCTGTAGCGCATATCAATGTACGCTACGCCGACGCAGCGCAAAGAGACAAGCATGGAATTCAGGAAGCCAGTGCTCCCAAAGCTGCGTCGGCATGGCGTAGGTTTCGAAGGCGCAGGCCGGCGTAGGTGGAAGTGGGCTTGCCCCATGCAAACCCATGCAAATGAGGCGTGACCTCATGAAAATGATGGTTTGAGAGCCAGACAAAGTACGTTTAACGAACTGCGCATGCGTCGTGACGTGGACGCATCCCCGTGCGCATGCTCATAACCACGTGAGAAAAACTGCCTAAGATTCGCCGGATCACTGCCTACGCCATGAACGTAACCTACGCCCATCCAGACACACGTCCAACGTAAAATACGCCGGCTTGTGTTCCCTGATGCAGACCTTTACATGTCTGCTGCTGCGTTACACCTCCTTTATGGGGCTTAACTTTGCGCCGGACGTACAACTTACGCGCACCTCTCGTAGCCTGCGTCTGGGGCGCGCAGGTTCGTGAATCGCCGTATTTTCCTCATTTGCATATTTGAATGGCTAATAAATGGCAGCGCCACCATGCGTCCAGCGTAAATGTGCGCCCACCCTACCCCGGCGTAGGCAAGTTACGTCGGCGGGATGAAGCCTGTTTTTAGGCGTATCTTAGGCCCCGTACACACGAGAGGATCGATCCGCTGAAATTGATCCGCGGATCGGTTTCAGCGGATAGATCCGCTGGTGTGTACGATACAGCGGATATTTATCCGCGGATATTTTTCGGGCCGACCGATTTCCAGCGGATAAAAATTTCTTAGCATGCTAAGAAATCTATCCGCTGGAATCGGCTCCAACGGATCGATCCGGTGGTCTGTACAGACTCACCGGATCGATCCGTCCGAACCCATCCCTCGCATGCGTCGTAATGATTCGACGCATGCGTGGAATTGCTGATATGACAGCGTCGCGCACGTCGCCGCGTCATCATCGCGGCGACGGGCGACACGTCACCACGGTGTAAATTTGGCGTGGATTTCGATCCGATGTTGAGTACAATCCAGCGGATCGAAATCCTCAGAGGATTTATCCGCGGAAACGGTCCGGAGGACCGTATCCGCGGATAAATCCTCTCGTGTGTACCCGGCATTAGTTTGTGGGTCCGGCGCACAGATACGACGGCGCACATTTGCACTTACGTCGGCGTAACTTGATATGCGTAAGTGCTTTGTGAATCCGGGCCAAGGTCTCCAACCAGTGCTCAGTGCATGGCCACTGATAAGGCAGTACAGACAGCCCTCCTGCACTGGGCTCGGGGCCCCATCAGTTCAAAAGGGGGGCCCAGGGCACCTGCTGAGCAGGAGGGCCGACTGTACTGCCTTACTGCAGACACCGATCCTCTTCTGCATCCTTTTTTTATATGATTCCCCTACACATGATCTGTGTTTTAGATGAAAGATTTACGGCACATGAAGAGTAAATGAGAAGGTCAGAGAGTTGTCGGGAAGCTTCTTCAGAATGTTGTCTTTGACTCAGACGACGCTTCACGGAAAACAAAACAATTTGGATCCCAAGCAGTCTGAGAAGTGTGGGAATTGCCTGAAATCTGAGCTCATCCTCTGCCTGGTGAAGTTCTGCGAAAGTCATCAAATTCCAATAAAAAGATGCTGGTAATGGAAAATCTGCGCAACAAACCAATTTCCACTTAAATTCTACTCCGTACAGCCCACAGCGATGTCAAGTATAACGTTCAAAGCGTTTGTTACACTTCATATTCCTGATATGTTCCTGCTGTACCATGTACTTGTATGAGAGAGTATCCTATTCTCGTACGAATAGCTGTGAAAAATGCTCCAAGAAACTCTACAAAAAAACATAGGCCCGGATTCACAAAGCACTTGCGCCGACGTATCTCCAGATACGCTGCGTAAGTGCAAATATGCGCCGTCGTATCTGTGCGCCGGACCCACATACTAAGATACGCCTAAAAACAGGCTTCATCCCACCGACGTAACTTGCCTACGCCGGCGCAGAGCGGGCGCATATTTACGCTGGACGCATTTGGCGCTCCCATTGATTTTCCATTCAAATATGCAAATGAGGGAGATACGGCGATTCACGAACGTACGTGCGCCCGACGCAAGTGCGCGTAAGTTATACGTACGTCGTAAAGTTATGCCCCATAAAGGAGGTGTAACTCAGCAGCATCCATGCAAAGGGCTGCACCAGGGAACACAAGCCCGCGTATTTTACGTAGTTTACGTAGGACGTGAATATGGCTGAGCGTAGGTTACGTGCAGTCATCTGACGTATCTTAGGGAGTAGTTCCGACGTGATTCTGAGCATGCGCACTGGGATGCATCCACGGGACGGCGCATGCGCCATTCGTTATACGTATCTGTCTGGCGCTCAGCCCATCATTTGCATGGGGTCACGCCTCATTTGCATGGCTCACGCCCACTTCCACCTGCGCCGGCTTACGCCTAGGAAACCCAGCGCAGTTTTGGGAGCACTGGCTTTGTGAATTCAGTGCTTGCCTCTCTGCGCTGCGTCGGCGTAGCGTATATGAGATACGCTACGGCGGCATAAATGTGCGCCGCTGTCTGTGAATCCGGGCCATATTTTTTTTCTGCTCCTAGATACTAATGCCGCATACACACATCGGAAATTCCGACAACAAAACTGTGGATTTTTTTCCGATGGAATGTTGGCTCAAACTTGTGTTGCATACACACGGTCACACAGATTTTGTCGGAACGCGGTGACGTACAACAGTTCAATGATTCCGAGCATGCGTCAAGTTGATTCCGAGCATGCGTAGGATTTTGTGCTTTGGAATTGCATACAGATGATCAGAATTTCCGACAAGAACTTTTGTTGTTGGAAAAATTGAGAACCAGCTCTCAAACATTTGTTGTCGGAAATTGCGACAGCAAATGTCCGATGGGGCCTACACACGGTTGAAATATCCGACCAAAAGCTCACATCGAACATTTGTTGTTGGAAATTCCGATAGCGTGCATAAAGCTCAAAAAACCCTGATAGCCTAAAGCAGTGTGCGGATCTTAACTGCATATTTATGCTGGCCGCTAGGGGCGTGTACGCTGATTTACGCGTAGAATATGTAAATCAGCTAGATACGCACATTTAACAAACGTACGCCCGGCCGACGCAGTACATTTACGCCGTTTACGTTAGGCTTTTCCCGGCGTAAAGTTACCCCTGCTATATGAGGCGTATATGCGGCGCACCAATGTTAAGTATGGCCGCCGTTCCCGCAACGAAATTTGAAAATTTTGCGTCGTTTGCGTAAGTCGTTCGCGACTTACGCACGTCGAAACCAATGACGTCCTTGCGGCGTACTTTGGAGCAATGCACACTGGGAAATTCCACGGACGCCGCATGCGCCGTTCGGGAAAAACGTCAATCATGTCGGGTCAAGCCTGATTTCCATAACACACGCCCACCTCTTCACATTTTGAATTAGGCAAGCTTACGCCGGCCTATTTACGCTACGCCGCCGCAACTTTTTTTTGAGAATACGGCACTTGCCTGTAAAAGTTGCGGAGGCGTAACGTAAATAGGATACGTTACGCCCGCACAAAGTTGTGCCATTCTACGTGGATCTACCCCTTTGTTTTTTTTCCTGCCAAGAAAAATGGTCGTGTGTACGAGGCACTAAAAACACTAGTGTGCATGGAGCTTTACCAGCATTTTTCAGCCAGCGTTTTTTTTTCTAGCATTCTTTGAACTTATAAAAACCGCCTAGTGTGCATGGAGCCTTACTGACCAAGAAGACGTCCCAAGTCATGTCTATTTATGAACGTCCCTCCACGCTAGGACCGCGTCCTTGGTTACACCGCGCTAGTCTGACAACTTGTTTTGAAACATACCAGCAGGTCCGACAAGTTTTCAGGCTTTCCTCAAACAGTGAAACTGCTGCCAGTGCACCTTGCTATTTATGGTCAGTAAATCAAACTTGTCAGGTGTTTATTTTGCCTTTTATATGTTTTTACGTTTTATGATAGTGCTGCAGCATTATCGCACCTGCCATCAAAATTCAAGTTAAAGCCAGCTGGGGCCGTGTATCTTCAAATGCACTTATATGAACCAGCTGATTTTAAAGACGCCACCCTATTTAACTTTAGGGTGGTGGTAAAAATAGGCGGTTGAGACAGGGTTTTTTTTTTTAGCTATCCCCTGACAGCTGCTCTCCCCTTCAAGCTACAACAGCGGCCAGATGCCAGAGGGACAGCGCCACCAAATGAGGAATAGTTGGGAGCTATGAGACAATAAAGAACATAGCGCTCTCTGACACTCCCAGAGAAGAGTGTCAAAGTCTGCTGCCTCCTGAAACCTCTGTTAGATAAGTAAGGAGACAAAGACAAACAAGACATAAAACAACATGTTTCTGCTTTTTCCATCTTCTAGGTCAGAGGTGCCCAACTGCTCCTCTTCCATGCCAAGGCACTTTAAGCTGGGGGGGGGGGGGGGGGGCTGACAGTGATTTGTCCTGTTAAAGATTAAAGTTGAGAAGTAGGGGGAGTGGGTGTTCTGCTGTCGGACATCTTACATTAAAGTGAGAAGCGGGGGGTGCTGACTTCTTACCTCTTCTCCCATGCAGCCAGCGAGTTGAGAAGCGGGGTGAGGGGTCGAAAATTACTTCTCACCAGGCAGGGCCTCTAGTAATTTGGGGGGCCCTAAGCGGCTTGCATAGTGAGCCTATAGGGCGAATCGGCCCTGGCTAGGGTGACAACATTTCCAAACTACCATTCAGGGACACCTTTCCTTCCCAAAAATCAGCTTGTGCTGTAACGAATCACAGCACAGTGATTGGACACAAGAGGCGGGATTTATGATTTCTCCAATCACAAGCAGAGGGCAGGATTGTGCTCCTCCAGGCATTCCCGGCCAGGACAAGTACTGTCAGTGAGTAAAGCGGTGATGTGGCGGCCTTTTTTGAGGCATAAGAATGGCCTGGGGGGTGGCTGTGTGAGTTTCATTCCGGGACACTGTATTGTCCTGGAATGAATGTGCCCGGGACAGACCTGCAAAATGCGGGACTGTCCCGGGCAATCCAGGACACGTGGTCACCCTATTCTCAGCCAGGGCCGGCCTTAGGTGTTCAGGCGCCCTGTGCGAGCTAATCCTGTGGCGCCCCCCCATCTTCACCCCTCGCCCCCTGGTCACCTAAACATACACATAGAGGAAAAAAATGCCACCGCTGGTGTAAAACAATCGCGGTGCCGGTCATACACCCCCCCATTGTGTGTGGTACCCGGGGGTGGCTCGCCCCCCCTTAGCACGCCTCTGGGTGGCCGCACGGCGCCCCTGTTGCCCATGGTGCCATGTGCGGCCGCACAGCTCGCACCCCCCAAAGGCCGGCCCTGTTCTCAGCCAAGGTTCCAAAGAACTGGCGATAGTGGGAGCCAACTATGCATCTTTGGTATCAGTGGGAGGAATAGTGTCCCATCATTGGTGTCAGCGGGAGGAATAGTGTCCCATCCTTGGTGTCAGTGAGAGGAATAGTGTCCCATCCTTGGTGTCAGTGGGGGGAATAGTGTCCCGTCACTGGTGTCAGTGGGAGGAATAGTGTCCCATCCTTGGTGTCAGTGAGAGGAATAGTGTCCCATCCTTGGTGTCAGTGGGGGGAATAGTGTCCCGTCACTGGTGTCAGTGGGAGGAATAGTGTCCCATCCTTGGTGTCAGTGGGAGGAATAGTGTCCCATCCTTGGTGTCAGTGGGGGGAATAGTGTCCCATTCTTGGTGTCAGTGGGGGGAATAGTGTCCCATCACTGGTGTCAGTGAGAGGAAAAGTGTCCCATCATTGGTGTCAGTGGTAGAGATAGTGTCCCATCCTTGGTGTCAGTGGAGGGAACAGTGCCCCATCATTGTTATTAGCTTTTTTTATTCTCCTTGCATGTCCCCCTCGGATCTACAGCGACTGCACTACCAAGTGCACTTTCAGTGCAATTTCAAGTGCACTTTGCACTTGTAGCTTGCACTTGTAGTGCAAAGTGGATTTTCCTTTCATAAATAACCCCCATTGTATATTAGTGTTCCACAAAAACAGCTAAAAAAGTAAGAAATATTTATTTAAAAAATATTTTTAGGCGTGTTGTGTGATTGGGAAAACATAACAAACATATAGGGCCAGATTCTTAAACGAGATACAACGGCGTATCTCCAGATACGCCGTCGTATCTCTAAGTTGCGCGGTCGTATCTATGCGCCTGATTCTTAGAATCAGTTACGCGTAGATTTCCCGTAGATCCGACTGGGGTAACTGTGTTACACCATCGGATCGTAACTGCATATTTATGCTGGCTGCTAGGTGGCGCTTCCGTCGAATTCCGCGTTGAGTATGCAAATTAGCTAGATCCGCGAATTCCCGAACGTACCTCCGGCCGACGCAGTAAAGTTACGCCGTTTACGTTAGGCTTTTCCCGGCGTATAGTTACCCCTGCTATATGGTGGCGTAAGTGCAGCGTACCAATGTTAAGTATGGCCATCGTTCCCGCGTCGAAATTTGAAAAAGTTACGTCGTTTGCGTAAGTCGTCCGTGAATGGGGCTGGACGTCATTTACGTTCACGTCGAAACCAATGACGTCCTTGCGGCGTACTTTGGAGCAATGCACACTGGGAAATTCCACGGACGGCGCATGCGCCGTTCGGGAAAAACGTCAATCACGTCGGGTCACAGTACATTCACATAAAACACGCCCCCCTGATCCAAATTTGAATTAGGCGGGATTACGCCAGCCGATTTACGCTACGCCGCCGCAACTTACGGAGCAAGTGCTTTGAGAATACTGCACTTGCCCGTCTAAGTTGCGGAGGCGTAACGTAAATTGGATACGTTACGCCGCCGCAAAGATACGCGGTTCTATGTGAATCTAGCCCATAGAGGGGACTGCAAAGGTGAAAATACACTTTAAGACACATCATTGACCTTTTCCCCTATAATAAACATATTATTTACGGAACTAAAAGTTGAAATCTTCTTGTGTGTGCTTTTCTTTTCTCTAATACAATTATCACAATCTCATTATCACAGTTGCTAATAACAGCCCATTATACAGCCGAGACTCTTTGCTGTTTAATTAAAAGCATATTTATTTAGCGCAGGGTCAGATAAGGCGGCACGCGGCAGCAGAGATGGGGCTAAGAGACAGGAAATCAGCCAGGGCTCTGGTGAAATTGATTGCAAGGAAACAGATTGCATCTAATCCTGAATAACGGGGATCATGCCGGCTTGGCACCTTTGCCTGGAGATATCGGAGTGAGGTACAGTGCAGGAAAAGTAAAGTAAAGAAAGAACCATAAATGTGCTGGCCCAGATTATTATACCATGTGACCAGCATCTGGATGGTCACCTATGGCAAGCAGACCATGAATGAGGGTAGTGTGCTAAATCCTGACCCTTCTCTCCTAGTTCACCTGGCATGGTGTGCCCACTGGGATACCAGCCAGATGCCAACATCACAGAGGGCACACTCCTTGCCTAGGACTAGGACTATCTAAACCTAATCAGCGAAATCTCAGATAAGCTTTACCATGCTTAACATTTTTCTGTCTTCTCAAATCTGCATTTTTATTAAAAGAATGGCGCAGGGCCAGGCCCAGGGGGAAGCAGTACAGGCATTTGCCTTGAGCGCTTCAGCCAGAGGAGGGCACAAAAAGGGCAGAACTTTCAACCTATGCTTATAAGGATTGAACAAGTCAATAATTGGTGGACTTTGTGGGCACATAATGAGAGGGAGAATCAATAAAAAAGTATACATGATATTACAGTATGTTATTACAGCATACTTAAGAAAACCTATAAACAACATACAAACAACACTAATGGGTAGATTCACGTAGGGGCGCCTAACTGTAGGACGGCCTAGCCTAGTCTTTTTAGGCTACACCGCCGTAAATTAGTTAGGCTAGTAGTGATTCTCAAACCACTTACCTGCTAATTTTCGGCGGCGTACCCTAAAACGAGCGGGCGTAAGCGCGCCTAATTCAAATGACTTGGAGGGGGCGTGTTGTATGGAAATGAGGCTTGACCTCACGTTTTTGACGTTTTTTGACACTGCGCATGCGCCGGGCGACTACATTTCCCAGTGCGCATTGCGGCTAAGTAGGCCGTACGGGCCTATTGATTTTGACGCGTACGTAAACGACGTAAATCCCGATTCGCGGACGACTTGCGCAAACTACGTAAAAAATTCGAACCTCGCGGCGGGAACGGCGGCCATACTTTACATTGTTATTCCACCTCATATGTGGAATAACTTTAGGCGGCCTATCGCGTACGGAAACTACGTTAATCGACTGCGGCGGGCTCGCGTTCGTTCGGGAATCGTCGTAAATGCTCATTTACATAATCTACGCTGGCCGCAATGGAAGCGCCACCTAGCGGTAAGCCAAAACATTGCAATCTAAGATAGGACGGCGCCAGCCGTCCTATCTTAGATATGTTTAAGTGTATCTCTGTTAGAGAATACACTTAAACATAGGTCGGCTTAGATTCAGAGTTAGCTCGGCTTATCTGTAGATAAGCCGGCCTAACTCTTTGTGAATCTACCTATAAATACTTACACATGTACTTCTTCGTTTTTAAATATACCAGAACCTACCCAGTATCTGTCCTGAGGAAGCTAATATTTTAGCGCAACGTGTCGACGAGCAAGTTCTTGGAGGCATTACTGGATCAAAAACCTTTTTCTCGCCTTTATATATTACCAAACCAATCCTTGTACCTAAGATCCAGCCCTCTGTAACTGCATTATTGGGTAACTGGTAACTGTATCCATACAGGGTGTTGCTTGTATGTTGTTTATATGTTTTTTAATTATGCTGTAATAAAATGTATACCTTTTTAATGATTCTCTTCAATTTATTTGACTTGTTCAATCCTTACATACATATTTTGGATGTTGGCATGGTGAGGGTTTTCCCTTTCTTCAACCTATGCTGCTAAGGAAGATCAAAGCTCCTTGAGGGGGTGCACTTTGGCATTTTCGCTTGTCCCAGCACTGACATGGAGATCCTGCCATGAAGATTCTTTTTTCAAGTACTTCCTGTTAGAGGGTGACAACTGTCTACCAGTTGCGCTCTTGCATTGTCACCCTGTCACATGAGCTATTGGTGAACACTACAGGCAGCCATGCTGAAACACGTTGAGCAGGCATGCTTCATTGCTATCAGGAATCCAGGCAAAAGCAATGAGGTGCAACCAATGCTGTCTGGAGAAGATCAGCAGCAACACCAAGATGCAAAAAAAGCAAGAAAACTCACATTTTTATAAAAAAAAACAAAAAAACTTGGAAATCGTTTATTTACCTTGGGCTAGATTCAGATAGCCCTGCGTAATTTAGTGCGGGCGTAACGTATCTCCGTAAATTAGGGCACAACTTATGTGGGCCGGTGTAAGCCCGCCTAATTCAAATGGGGATGATGTGGTCGTGTTTTATTTAAATTATTGTTGACCCCGCGTTTTTTTACGCTTTTTACGAACGGCGCATGCGCCGTTCGTGAAAAGAATCACAGTGCTCATGTAAGAAATTCCGCCGCAAATCGTCATTGCTTTCGATGTGAACGTAAATTACGTCCAGCCCTATTCGCGAACGACTTACGCAAACAACGTAAAAAATTCAAAATTCGACGCGGGAACGACGTCCATACTTAACATTGGTTGCTCCTCATATAGCAGGAGCAACATTACGCCGGAAAAAGCCTTACGCAAACGACGTAAAAAATTCCACCGGGCGCACGAACGTTTGTGAATCTAGGTAATTTGCATATTCTACACCGAAAATGACGGAAGCGCCACCTAGCGGCCAGCGTAAATATGCACCCTAAGATACGACGGCGTAAGAAGATACGGGGAAGTTGGGCTGCTTTTGCTGATTTCGTGTTACCGCGTGTTAGTAAAAGTTTTTTGAGAGACGATTCACACTTTTCAATCTTTGTGCTTTTCAGTCTGTTACAGTGTGATGAATGTGCCATCTCCATTACGGACGCTAGTTTTACCAGAACGAGTGCTCCCGTCTCATAACTTGCTTCTGAGCATGAGCCTTTTTTCCCCCCCTCGTTAAAGCGTACACGCAATCGTTTTTCACGATGTGAAATAGAACGACGTGAAAAACGACGAGAAAAAATCGAGCAGGTTCTAAATTTTTAACGCCCATTTTTCTCGTCGAGAAAAATGTTCTGGAGCCTACACCAGGGGCAAACTGACCATTGGGACTTTCGGGTACTGCCCAAGGGCCCCATGCCACTAGAGGGCCCCATCAGGGTTGCCAGGCTCAATAAAACCAGGGACAGTATATAAAAATCTGTGTTTTTTTTACATCTGTCCCTGCTATGTCTTAAACCGACATGCTTTTGATGTGAAAATCCTGAGATTTTAGCTGCCCTGCCTCTGCACTGCCTCCTGGCGTGGTGGCCATCTGTAAGCCCGGGGGCCCCATAATCTTCTATTGCCCGGGGGCCCCATGGGTTGTCAGTCCACCCCTGGCCTACACACAACTATTTTTCACAACCAATTAAAAAAATTGCATTTTTTTCATCATGTGTACGCGGCATTAGACAAATCTGTTGAAAGGGGCTTTAGCAGGCTGTTTGGTATTTTAACTCCCTGAGACTACCAAAAAGTGAAATATCGGCTTTGGGTAGACAAATTTTCTTTAATGATAAATTTCAGGTAAGGTATTCTGTGAAATTTTGAGAAATTGATTTAGCTATAAATTTATTGTTCTCCTATTTATCCTTCCTTTTTCCAATCCAAGGACTCGGACGCACCCGTAATAGATCCAGGTCTGTGACGGGGTCAAGCGATATTAAACGCCAACTGCATTGAAGAACTTCCCCTTTTATGAAAGCAGAGAGTGAATTATTAATGTATGTAAAGACAGGACTTTCCAGCTTTATTGTATACGTTATCAGTGGATGTTGACATGGAAACACCTGGACATTTAAATGGAAGTGCCACAGTGACAGATATGCTAAGGGAGATGAAGGATTTATTGGTACCAAGTTCCTAAAAGCTGCACCTGCTTGGAAACTGTCAACTGGACAGTATACTCAACAGCAGGCCAGAGATAAACAACATACATACTCAGGGTGTGACTGTAGACATTGTAGACCATGTCACTGTAATAGGGACCTGGAAACACAGGGGGCCTAGATCTTTCTGGTCTGACAATGATTTATGCAGGGAGAAAAAACATTTGGCAAATTTATTTAGATAAAAGATTGTATATGAAATTTAGCAACCTCAATATGAGCCAATCTCAACCAAGGTTCTGTGGAATCCTAAGGTTCCTCCAGAGGTTGCTGGGGTTTCCTTGGCCTAAAGTTTCTTCAGAGGTTGCTAGGAGTTCCTTGACCTAAAGTTCCTCCAGAGGTCACTAGGAGTTCCTTTACTTAAGGTTCCTCCAGAGGTTGTTAGTGGTCCATTGACCTAAGGTTCCTCCAGAGGTCACTAGGAGTTCCTTTACTTAAGGTTCCTCCAGAGGTCACTAGGAGTTCCTTTACTTAAGGTTCCTCCAGAGGTTGCTAGTGGTCCCTTGACCTAAGGTTCCTCCAGAGGTTGGAAGTGGTTCATTGGCCTTAGGTTCCTCCAGAGGTTGCCAGGGGTTCCTTGACCTAAGTGTCCTCCAGTGGTTGCTAGTGGTCCCTTGACCTAAGGTTCCTCCAGAGGTTGAAAGTGGTTCATTGGCCTTAGGTTCCTCCAGAGGTTGCCAGGGGTTCCTTGACCTAAGGTTCCTCCAGATTTTGCAAGGAGTTACTTGACCTAAGGTTATTCCAGAGGTTTCTCGTGGTCCCTTGACCTAAGGTTCCTTCAGAGGTTGAAAGTGGTTTATTGGCCTTAGGTTCCTCCAGAGGTTGCCAGGGGTTCCTTGACCTAAGGTTCCTCCAGAGGTTGAAAGGGGTCCCTTGGCTTAAAGTTCCTCCAGAGGTTGCCAGGGGTTCCTTGGCCTAAGATTCCTTCAGAGGTTGCTAGGAGTTCCTAGACCATAGGTTCCTCAAGAGGTTGCCAGGGGTTCCTTGACCTAAGGTTCCTCCAGACGTTAAAAGGGGTCCTTTGGCTTAAAGTTCCTAATTAAATGGTTGCCAGGGGTTCCTTGGCCTAAGGTTCCTTCAGAGGTTGCTAGGGGTTCCTTGACCTAAGGTTCCTCCAGAGGTTGATAGGGGTTCCTTTGAGCTGTGGCTGTCTGACCTCTCAAGTACACGCACAAAATACACTTAAAAAAAAATAAAAAATCCGCGCATGCTCAGAATCAAGTCGACGCATGCTTGGAAGCACTGAAATTAGTTTTTTTCAGCACGTCGTGTGTTTTACGTCACTGCGTTCTGACACAATAGTTTTTTTAACCGATGGAGTGTAGGGGCGACGGACCATCAGTCAGCTTCATCGGTTAACCGATGAAAACGGTCCATCGGTCCGTTCTCATCGGATGGACTGATCGTGTGTACGCGGCATGACCCGTTGCTACCACAATCACCCTTTTACATGCGTCATGCAGGTTAGATAAGGCAAACCAAACACTTTAAATTTCTGCAACCAAACCCATTGTTATTGAAGGTAGGCTAGTCATTCAAAAGGCGCGTTCGATATAAAAAGTGTACACACAGCTGAGTATTTCCTGGTATGGACGTTTTATACACTTGGCCACCGTTGCTTCATTACACCTGACAAGTGATATTTGTAAAGTCACCATTGACTCATGTTACAAAAATATATTCTTACACATAGAGAATGATTCATCATTGTGCAATCAACGTTGAAGGTGGTACAAGGAGAGACAACATTCTAAAGTCCAATTGTACTGTGTATATTCAATGAAAAAACAGATAATAAAAAATAAAAAAAATACATATATATATATATTTATTAATTTACATTATATATATATTAGATACATTATATTGCCAAAAGTATTGGGACACCTGCCTTTACACACACATGAGCTTTAATGGCATCCCAGTCTTAGTCCGTAGGGTTTAATATTGAGTTGGCTCCGCCCTTTGCAGCTATAACAGCTTCAACTCTTCTGGGAAGGCCGTCCACAAGGTTTAGGAGTGTGTCTATGGGAATGTTTGACCATTCTTCCAGAAGCGCATTTGTCAGGTCAGGCACTGATGTGAACGAGATGCTTTGATGAAAGCTTCTTAGCCGAAACGTGTAGCGTATAGCCTGTACCCATGTAACCAATAAAGGACTTCAAGAGCATCCTAGTTGCCAGCCCTTTTTTGATTCAAAAACGTATGTGGACGAGAAGGCCTGGCTTGCAGTCTCCACTCTAATTCATTCCAAAGGCGTTCTATAGGGTTGAGGTCAGGACTCAGTGCAGGCCAGTTAAGTTCCTCCACCCCAAACTCTCTCATCTATGTCTTTATGGACCTTGTTTTGTGCACTGGTGCGCAGTCATGTTGGAACAGGAAGGGGCGATCCACAAACTCTTCCCGCAAAGTTGGGAGTATGAAATTGTCCAAAATGTCTTGGTATGCTGATGTCTTAAAGGAGTTGTAAAGGAAACATTTTTTTTGCCTAAAAGTAATGTCTGCAAGGTAGACAGACAGAAAAGATTAATGATTCTGTTAAAAAACGAGTAAATACCTATTAAATTCCTTCATCTATATCACCTCCGGCGTTCTAGCTTCTGTTCTCTCATTCACTTCCTGGTTTGCATCGCTCGTTCATGTAAGAACTACATTTCCCAGTATGCATTGCGGCACGCTTAGGAATTCACACCTCCTTGAAGTCTCTAACATGTAGAGAGCGTCCTGCCGCACAGATGTAGTTCCCAGGAGGGGGTGAGCACGTTACTGACCACCGCAGTAAAGCCTCCCATCACGGTGGTCAGTAACAATCAGACAAGCAGGAAGTGAACAGAACAGAGAAGAAATAGAGCAACTTCTGAGCAAAAACAAACAATGAGGAAGTGAAAAGAGGAATGTCTGCAGGTAAAGGATGCTTATTATGAAAAAAAAAAATCCTTTACAACCCCTTTATGAGCTCCCTTCACTGTAACTAAGGGGCCAAGCCCAACCCCTGAAAAACAACCCCACACCATAATCCCCCCTCCACCAAATGATTTAGACCAGTGCACAAAGCAAGGTCCATAAAGACATGGATGAGCAATTCTGAGGTGGAGGAACTTGACTGGCCTGCACAAAGCCCTGACCTCAACCAGATAGAACACCTTTGGGATGAATTAGAGCGGAGAATACGAGCCAGGCCTTCTCATCCAACATCAGTGCCTGACCTCACAAATGCACTTCTGGAAGAATGGTCAAACATTCCCATAGACACCCTCCTAAACCTTGTGGACAGCCTTCCCAGAAGAATTGAAGCTTTTATAGCTGCAAAGGGTGGACCAACTCAATATTGAACCCTACGGACTAAGACTGGGATGCCATTAAAGATCATGTGTGTGTAAAGGCAGGTGTCCCAATACTTTTGACAATATAGTGTATTTTTTGTTTGTCCCCATTGTCGGTGTCAGTGGGAGGAATAGATCCAGGAGGTGGTGTTGTTTTTTTCGTGATGATAGTAGAAAACAGTAATGTTTGGGGCCCACTTACATCTGTGCATTGCGGGAATGTACGTGTTAACTATGTTGATGCGTTGGAGTGCCATTCATTTGGAAGAAATAGTGTCCCATTATTAACATCAGTTGGAGAAATAGTGTCCCATCATTGGTATAAGTGGAAGGAATAGTGCCTCATTGTTGGTGTCAGTGAGAGGAATAGTACCCCGTTGTTGGTATCGGGGAAGGAAATAGTGCCCTCATTGCTGGTATCAGTGGAAGGAATAATGCCCCTTTGTTGGTATCAGTGGACGGAATAGTGCTCCTTTGTTGGTGTCGGTGAGAGGAATAGTACCCTATTGTTGGTATTAGTAGGAGGAATAGTACCACAATGTTGGTATCACTGGGAGGAATAGTGCCCCATTGTTGGAGCCAGTGAGCAATAGTGCCCCGTTGTTGGAGCCAGTGAGGAATAGTGCCCCGTTGTTGGAGTTGGTAGGAGGAATAGTGCCAGGTTGCGCGCTCGGATAAAGGTCTGGTATGGATTTTTGAGGGAACTCCATGCCATTTAAAAAAAAAATTGGGGCGCAGGATTCCCCTTAAAATACATACCAGATCTGAAGGGTCTGGTATGGATTTTGAGTGGGACCCTATGCCATTGGCATCAGTGGGAGGAATAGTAACCCATTGTTGGTGTCAGTGGAAGGAATACAGTCTCATATCAGAGAGAAGAAGTCCCTAAGGAATACGAGCGTACACACGGTCGTTCCAAACCGATGAGAATGGTCCGACGGGCCATTTCCATCGGTTCACCGCCGAAGTAGCCTGATGGTCTGATGTGCGTACACACCATCGTTCAAAAAAATGATCGGGTCTGAACGCGGTGACGTCAAACACACGACGTGCTGAATAAAACGAAGTTCAATGCTTCCAATCATGCGTCGACTTGATTCTGAGCATGCGCGGGTTTTGAACCGATGCTTTCTGTACTAACCATTGGTTTGGACCGATCGGGCAGCGGGCCATCGGTTCGATTTTAAAGCATGTTTTAAAATTTTGGACCGAAGGACAACAGACCGATGGGCTATAAACACGGTCGGTTTGGACCGATGAAACTGAACCTCGGTCCATTCTCAACGGGTTTTGTCCGACCGTGTGTACGCGGGCCTAAGTGTCACATTTGACCCATGGCTGATATGATATTATCCCACTTTGGCAGCACAGTTAACATTTTTGCACCCGTGCCTTTCAGCACTCCTTTCATCAGTTCAAATCCCGACTCTGACATCACCTGCATGGAGTTTGTAAGTCCTGTGCTTGCGTGGGTTTCCTCCCAAGAAGTTTGGGTTCAGTCTTGACGTCTGTCTAAATTGGCCCTATTATGTGAATGTATGTATGCGAGGTAGAGGGACCTTAGACTGTAAACCTCTTGAGGGAGTGACATACACATACAATATATTTAAAGCACCATATACATTGTTGGTGCTATAAAAATACCTGTAATAAATACATTTTGAGGTATAAATGACTGTGGTCAGATGGCTGTCTGAACTGAATCTATATAGCATCTTCCAACACTAAGTCATCCAGTGGGTAATAAAATTATATAACTTTGGAACATTCAAATCCCCATAATGCCATAAAAATCCAGTGTGAGCTCGCTATTACATATAGGGTGGACAAAGGTCTCCCTCGTTTCTTGGTGCCAATGATATTTGTCACTGTCGGCGGGCTTTTATCAACAATCCAAAGATCAATACTGCGCCAAAAGCCCGCACTCGGATATTCAATTCTCACCTCCGGTCCAGTACAGCTATGGAGCCCGTCTCTGCCCACAGTCCACCGACAAAATATGGAGCAAACACTGCACACCGGGTTCAGCAAAAACCCCTTTAGTTCACGCGGATAGGTCCAATGATAACCCTACCTGGGATACTCACTCTCTGACATATTTGGTAGGATAGGTGAAACCCATCGAAGAGTGCGGATCCTAGGTGGGGTGATCACCAGTAAAGATGTCAAAGAGTGAGGATCAGGGGCGGACTGGCCATTAAGGCTCTCGGGCACTGCCCGAGGGCCCCATGCCACTAGGGGGCCCCATCAGGGTTGCTAGGCTCAATAAAACCAGGGACAGTATGTAAAATTCTGTGTTTTTTTTTACATCTGTCCCTGATATGTCCGAAACCGACATGCTTTTGATGTGAAAATCCTGAGATTTTAGCTGCCCTGCCTCTGCACTGCCTCCTGGCATGGTGGCCATCTGTAAGCCCGGGGGGCCCCCATAATCTTCTATTGCCCGGGGGCACCATGAGTTGTCAGTCCGCCCCTGGTGAGGATCCTAGGTGGGGTGATCACATTAAAGATGTTAAAGATTGAGGATCCTAGGTGGGGTGATCAGCAGTAAAGATGTCAAAGAGTGAGGATCCTAGGTGGGGTGATCAGCAGTAAAGATGTCAAAGAGTGAGGATCCTAGGTGGGGTGATCAGCAGTAAAGATGTCAAAGAGTGAGGATCCCAAGTGGGGTGATCATCAGTAAAGATGTTGAAGAGTGAGGATCCTAGGTGGGGTGATCACCAGTAAAGATGTCAAAGAGTGAGGATCCTAGGTGGGGTGATCACCAGTAAAGATGTCAAAGAGTGAGGATCCTAGGTGGGGTGATCACCAGTAAAGATGTCAAAGAGTGAGGATCCCAGGTGGGGTGATCACCAGTAAAGATGCCAAAGAGTGTGGATCCTAGGTGGGGTGATCACCAGTAAAGATGTCAAAGAGTGTGGATCCTAGGTGGGGTGATCACCAGTAAAGATGTCAAAGAGTGAGGATCCTAGGTGGGGAGATCACATTAAAGATGTTGAAGATTGAGGATCCTAGGTGGGGTGATCACCAGTAAAGATGTCAAAGAGTGTGGATCCTAGGTGGGGTGATCAGCAGTAAAGATGTCAAAGAGTGAGGATCCCAAGTGGGGTGATTGCCAGTAAAGATGTCAAAGAGTGAGGATCCCAAGTGGGGTGATCATCAGTAAAGATGTTGAAGAGTGAGGATCCTAGGTGGGGTGATCACCAGTAAAGATGTCAAAGAGTGAGGATCCTAGGTGGGGTGATCACCAGTAAATATGTTGAAGACTGAGGATCCTAGGTGGGGTGATCACCAGTAAAGATGTCAAAGAGTGAAGATCCCAGGTGGGGTGATCACCAGTAAAGATGTCAGAGTGAGGATCCCAAGTGGGGTGATCACCAGTAAAGATGTCAAAGAGTGAGGATCCTAGGTGGGGTGATCACATTAAAGATGTTGAAGACTGAGGATCCTAGGTGGGGTGATTACCAGTAAAGATGCCAAAGAGTGAGGATCCCATGTGGGGTGATCACCAGTAAAGATGTCAGAGTGAGGATCCCAAGTGGGGTGATCATCAGTAAAGATGTTGAAGAGTGAGGATCCCAGGTGGGGTGATCACCAGTAAAGATGTCAAAGAGTGAGGATCCTAAGTGGGATGATCACCAGGAAAGATGCCAAAGAGTGAGGATCCCAGGTGGGGTGATCACCAGTAAAGATGTTGAAGAGTGAGGATCCTAAGTGGGGTGATCACATTAAAGATGTTGAAGACTGAGGATCCTAGGTGGGGTGATCAGCAGTAAAGATGTCAAAGAGTGAGGATCCTAGGTTGGGTGATCGCCAGTAAAGATGTCAAAGAGTGATGATCCTAGGTGGGGTGATCAACAGTAAAGATGTCAAAGAGTGAGGATCCTAGGTGGGGTGATCACATTAAAGATGTTGAAGACTGAGGATCCTAGGTGGGGTGATCGCCAGTAAAGATGTCAAAGAGTGAGGATCCTAGGTGGGGGGGATCACCAGTAAAGATTTCAAAGAGTGAGGATCTTAGGTGGGGTGATCACCAGTAAAGATCCCAAAGAGTCAGGATCCTAGGTGGGGGGATCACAAGTAAATATTTCAAAGAGTGAGGATCCCAGGTGGGGTGATCACCAGTAAAGATGTCGAAGATTGAGGATCCTAGGTGGGGTGGGGTGATCACCAGTAAAGATGTCAAAGAGTGAGGATCCTAGGTGGGGTGATCATCAGTAAAGATGTTGAAGAGTGAGGATCCTAGGTGGGGTGATCATCAGTAAAGATGTTGAAGAGTGAGGATCCCAAGTGGGGTGATCACCAGTAAAGATGTTGAAGAGTGAGGATCCCAAGTGGGGTGATCACCAGTAAAGATGTCAAAGAGTGAGGATCCTAGGTGGGGTGATCATCAGTAAAGATGTTGAAGAGTGAAGATCCCAAGTGGGGTGATCACCAGTAAAGATGTCAGAGTGAGGATCCTAAGTGGGGTGATCATCAGTAAAGATGTTGAAGAGTGAGGATCCCAAGTGGGGTGATCACCAGTAAAGATGTTGAAGAGTGAGGATCCCAGGTGGGGTGATCACCAGTAAAGATTTTATTGAAACATTGGTTCAGATTAATAATGAACAAAACAACCCTACTTACCCCTAGGCCCTAGGGGAACTAACTGTACACGGGGCGCCATTTGAAAGGAAAGGAAGCAGATAAGGTAATGAATGAAGCTATAGATGATCTACTATACAAATTCTTAATAGCAGAGAAAAAGATTGCACTAATTAAGAGTGGAGATACAGTTGATAGATTGTATTTGCAATCAATACTGTATGTGTTGAAACAAATGGTACTTTGATCGATGATGAATTGCTGGATTGCGATTGTCTGTACATAACAAACTGGTACCTATAATTCTTCAGCCATCAAACTTACATATCACCCAATACATTACAGACAATCTATTATTTCACGGCATTACTACAATGAAAGTGAAATGAAATGTAATGATTCAAGGAAACCCATAATTCTGACTCATATGAATGCCTAAAGTAATCGACCTTCTAATTTATTAATAACAGACCTTCCGGTGACGGCACATAAAGATATTTGCATGTAGAAGCATGAACTGAGGAACCAGTTGTGTAATGTGTTCTGTATACAAGTCATGTACTGCTCTGGTGTCTCCAGTATGCAAATACTAATCATTTCTTTTTTCATGCTTGATGCATTTCTGTTCCGATTTAATACAACATACATATAGATCAGAGTTCTCCAAGATTTCCAGCACGAGAGCCACATCATACATTTTATAAATATTGTCAGGCCAACAAAATCCCTATTAGAGTCCCTCCTCATATCATAGGCCCCATCAGAATTCCCACCTTACATCACTGTCCTTGCTTACATCAGAATCCCCATCAGAGTTCTCCCTTTACATCAGGTTGCCCATCACAGTTCCCCCTTACTTTAGGTTGCCCATCAGAGTTACCCTTGCATCAGGTTGCCCATCAGAGTCCCCCCTTATATCAGGTTGCCCATCAGAGTCCCCCCTTACCTCAGATTGCCCATCAGAGTCCCCCCTTACATCAGGTTGCCCATCAGAGTTCCCCTTTACATCAGGTTGCCCATCAGAGACCCCCCTTATATCAGATTGCCCATCAGATTTCCCCCTTACATCAGGTAACCCACCAGAGATCCCCTTTACAACAGGTTGTCCATCAGAGTTCTCCCCCTTGCATCTAGGTCCCCATCAGATTTCACAATTAAATCAGAATTCCAATCAGAGTTTCCCCTTAGATCAAGTTGCCCATCAGGGTCCCCCCTTGCATCAGGTTGCCCATCAGGGTCCCCCCTTGCATCAGGTTGCCCATCAGAGTCCCCCCTTACATCAGATTGCCCATCAGAGTCCCCCTTACATCAGATTGCCCATCAGAGTCCCCCCTTACATCAGATTGCCCATCAGAGTCCCCCCTTACATCAGGTTGCCCATCAGAGTTCCCATTTACATCAGGTTGGCCATCAGAGTTCCCCCTTACATCAGGTAGCCCATCAGAGTCCCCCTTATATCAGATTGCCCATCAGAGTTCCCCCTTACACCTGGTAGCCCATCAGAGTTCCCCTTTACACCGGGTTGTTCATCAGAGCCCCCCCCCCCCTCTTGCATCTAGGTCCCCATCAGATTCCCCAATTACATCAGAATTACTATCAGAGTTCCCCCTTACATTAGGTTGCCCATCAGGGTTCCTCCTTGCATCAGGTCGTCCATCAGAGCCCCCCCCCCTTATATCAGGTAGCCCATCAGAGTTACCCTTTACACCAGGTTATCCATCAGAGTCCCCCCCCCCTTTGCATCTAGGTCCCTATCAGATTCCCAAATTGCATCAGAATCCCCATCAGAGTTCCCCCTTACATGAGGTTGCCCATCAGCATTCCCCCTTGCATCAGATTGCCCATCAGAGTTACAGGAACTCTCTAAAGACATGCTGGTTGGTTAATTGGATCCTGTCTAAATTGGCCCTAGTATATGTATGAATGTGTGTCAGGGACCTTAGATTGTAAGCTCCCTGAGGATAGGGACAGATGTGAAAGAACAATGTATATGTAAAGCGCTGTGTAAATTGACGGCGCAATATAAGTGCCTGAAATAAATATAAGGCAATCTTATCAACTAATATGACCTTCACCCTTGTCCCGACATGCAGAGGAACGAGCTGTACTTTGGCTGGCAGAGGAGCAACAATTAATTCTTATTGGCACCCCCCACGCATTTGCCAACGTGCGCATTTTGTAACGTGCCGCAGCACCTTGCAGTTCAGGGAGCACAAGGGTCATTGACTTCTTTTGCGCATTTCTTGCACATAGAACAACCCATGGACAAGAATGGATTGCCCTACACAAGACACTCATGGAACACGCACACTCGCCCACACTCCATCCATCGCACCTGGATGGCCAAGTCCTGTAGAATTTTCTTAAACATTTTTCAAATTCTGAACTCTTGTTTGATTTTCGAATGGTTAGTGGAGTAAAATCAACGTTCGTTTTCGACCATAGCGACAGCACATTTAAAGGAGCAGAATAATTTTTGTTTTTTCTCAAACAAAAATCTAACTGTGAATTAGGATTGCACCGATACTAGTATCCGTATCGAGTATTTGCACAAGTATCGGTACTCGTGCAAATGCACCGATGACTGAAACTGATACTTTCAGGATCGGTTCTTTGAGCTGTCAGTGGGTCTCCCCTGTTGACAGCTGAAGTGTAAAGCCTCGTACACACGATAGGTTAACCAGAGGACAACGGTTTGATGGACCGTTTTCATCGGTCAAAACCGATTCTCATCTGATGGACTGATCGTGTGTACGAGGCTTTAAAGCGGGAGTTCACCCAATTCGTTTTTTTTTTCTATTTTCCCCTTAGATGGATGCTCGTTTTGTCTAGGGGAATCAGCTATTTGTTTTAAAATATGATCCGTACTTACCCGTTTTCGAGATGCATCTTCTTCCGTCGCTTCCGGGTATGGGTCTTCGGGAGCGGGCGTTCCTTCTTGATTGACAGTCTTCCGAGAGGCTTCCGACGGTCGCATCCATCGCGTCACTCGTAGCCGTAAGAAGCCGAACGTCGGTGCGGCTCTATACTGCGCCTGCGCACCGACGTTCGGCTTCTTTCGGAAAATCGTGACGCGATGGATGCGACCATCGGAAGCCTCTCGGAAGACTGTCAATCAAGAAGGAACGCCCGCTCCCGAAGACCCATACCCGGAAGCGGCGGAGAAGATGTATCTCGTAAACGGTAAGTACGGATCATATTTTAAAACAACTAGCCGATTCCCCTAGACAAAACGAGCCTCCATCTAAGGGGAAAATGTGTTCTCTATGGGTGAACCTCCGCTTTAAAGAAGTCCTGTTATTGGAGCTATAAAAAAAACAAACAGCTGGCAATGTTTATTAACAAAACTAATATAAAAAGAAACATTGTTTATTTTTGTATCCTTCTGTTTCTTCATCTGCAGATGAAAGTGATAAACAAATGTTCCTCTGTTTAATTCCTTATTAACTCTTAAAGGGGTTGTAAAGGTTCCTGTTTTTTCACCTTAACGCATCCTATGCATTAAGGTGAAAAAACATCTGACGATTAACGTCCTGCGTCGCGAACGCGCGGGATCTTTGCCCGGGGGTTCTCGGCTCTTCATTGGATAGATTGATAGCAGCGGAGTCATTGGCTTGCGCTGCTGTCAATCAAATCCAATGGCGTGGACGCAGGGGGGGGCACTAGGCGGCTATGGACGCCAAATGCAGGATTCAGGAATGCGCCTGCAAGGTAACCCCCTTGGGAGAGCGCTTCCCATAGGGGGTTATCTGATTCGGGGAGGAGCCGGCAGAGCTGCCAGGGGACCCCAGAAAATGCCATTCGAGGGCCACTCTGTGCAAAATGAGCTGCACAGTGGAGGTAAGTATGACATGTTTGTTATTTAATTTTTTTTTTTTTAAATCTTACCTATAGTATCACTTTAATTAACTCTGATCAGCCTTTAAAGGGGTTGTAAAGGTTCGTTTTTTATTTTCTAAATGGGTTCCTTTAACCGCTTCCATACTGCGCCATAGGATATGACGGTGGCAGGAACCCCTCGCCGATCCGGGTGGACGTCATATGACGTCCTGTGTTCCCGGCGATCTAGGGCGCCCAGCGCGGGTGCCCGGAGGCATCTCGTGACGCGATGTATGCGTCGGTCAGATGCCTGTCCCTCAATTAGGAACGCCCAGCCCCACCATCATACCCGGAAGCGGCAATGAGAACACATATAGCAAACGGTACGTACGGACGTTTTTTTTTTATAAAACCAGCCGATTCTAATTGACATTAATGTGGTAAATGCAATGTTAAAAGTTTATTTTTAGGGGAACCTCCACTTTAAGGGCTGAAAATACCCCCCTCGGCTTATACTCCAGTCAGTGTACCTTGGGCGTCCATTTTTTAAAACTCGCGGCTTCCTCCTGGTCCGTGATAGGCGTTTGACAAATCGACACTGTGTTCCGCTACGGCCTATCACGGAGGTCGTCTCATCCTCTGACTTTTCCAGCAGACACTGTGTTCAGTGTTCCGCCTATCATGGACGTCCTCTTGTCTGAGGATGAAAGAATGTCTGTGATTGGCGGAACACTGAACACAGTGTCTTCTGGGAAACTGAGTCCGAAGATGAGAGGACCTCCGGTAAGGGCGGTAGCGGAACACAGTGTCAAACGCCTATCATGGACCAGGAGGAAGCCGCGAGTTTTGAAAAATGGACGCCCACGACCCGACGGGTACACTGACTATCATGGAAGAAACAGGCACAGTGAGAATGGGCACAGTAAGGCTACAATGGGCACAGTAAGGCTACAATGGGCACAGTCAGAATGGGCACAGTAAGGCTGCAATGGGCATAGTAAGGCTGCAATGGGCACAGTAAGACTACAATGGGTACAGTGAGAATGGGCACAGTAAGGCTGCAATGGGCACAGTGAGAATGGGCACAGTAAGGCTGCAATAGGCACAGTGAGAATGGGCACAGTAAGGCTACAATGGGCACAGTGAGAATGGGCACAGTAAGGCTGCAATAGGCACAGTGAGAATGGGCACAGTAAGGCTACAATGGGCACAGTTAGGCTACAATGGGCACAGTTAGAATGGACACAGTAAGGCTGCAATGGACACAGTAAGAATGGGCACAGTAAGCCTGTAATGGGTACAGTGAGAATGGGCACAGTAAGGCTGCAATGGGCACAGTGAGAATGGGCACAGTAAGGCTGCAATGGGCACAGTATGGCTACAATAGGCACAGTAATGCTACAATGGGTACAGTGAGAATGGGCACAGTAAGGCTGCAATGGGCACAGTAAGGCTGCAATGGGCACAGTCAGAATGGGCACAGTAAGCCTGTAATGGGCACAGTAAGGCTGCAATGGGCACAGCAAGGCTACAATGTGCACAGTCAGAATGGGCACAGTAAGCCTGCAATGGGCACAGTAAGCCTGCAATAGGCACAGTGAGACTGGGCACAGTAAGGTTGCAAATGTGCACAGTGAGACTAGGCACAGTAAGGCTGCAATGGGCACAGTGAGAATGGGCACAGTAAGCCTGCAATGGGTACAGTGAGAATGGGCACAGTAAGGCTGCAATGGGCACAGTGAGAATGGGCACAGTAAGGCTGCAATAGGCACAGTGAGAATGGGCACAGTAAGGCTGCAATGGGCACAGTGAGAATAGGCACAGTAAGGCTGCAATGGGCACAGTAAGCCTGCAATGGGCACAGTAGGGCTGCGATGGGCACAGTGAGACTGGGCACAGTAAGGTTGCAAATGTGCAATACTCGGGTCGGCTTATACTCGAGTATATACAGTTTTTTATTTGTAAATAACGTTTTAATGCTTTGTACTACTGCTGACAGCTGAAGTGAAAAGAAAACAGTTGCGGTAGGTATCGGTAATCGATATCGACGAGTACTAAAAAAAAAAAAAAGTATCAGTACTCGTATCGGTGAATCCCGACTGGGAGTGGAATCTTCCCTCAGGAAAATTGTACATTACAATAAAACCTGTTTCCATAGCAGGTGTGGCTGAAATCTCTAAGAATGAAATGAGCCGACTCCATGATCAGATGGAATGTACTAAACAAATGTTTATGAAAATCGAGCTATGTATGGCCACCATCATTCTCCGTTCACATGTATGCTGTGCGAATCCTGTGCGTTTCCCGCACCGCATTGAAATCGCAGGGTGGTCACGCAATCTGCTGCAGCTGTCAATGTTAACTTAACGGCACCCCGAAAAACAGCTGAGACAACGCAATGCGATTGTCTGAATCGGATTGCATGGATGTGATCTCCCACGCGTTCAGATTCTGGTACAGCAAAATAAAAATTAAGTTTTTTTGGTGCGATTTCAGCATACAAGATGAATGTCTCAAATGGCACCGCACAGACATCGCATGTACATTGTACGGGAATGTGGTGCGATTCCTGTGCGAATCACATGTCATGTGCCGCATCGTGGCAGTGAGAACCTAGGCTTAAGCAGTATTAAACCTGAAAGGAAAACCTGATATCGTAGCACTATCCCTCCCACTGACACCAACAATGGGTTACTATTCCTCCCACTGACACCAACAATGGGGCACTATTCCTCCCACTGACACTAATGATAGGGCACTATTTCTCCCACTGACACCAATGATGGGGCACTATTCCCTCCACTGACACCAACGATGGGGTAATTATTTCTGCACTGACATCAACAGTGGAGCAATTTTTCTCCTACTGACACCAATGATGGGGCACTAATAGTTCCCCTAATACCAAAGATGGAATGTCTACTCGCACTGATATCAGGACATTTTCCATGGTGCGGCACATTAAGCCGGCCCTTTGTTTAGGACGTTTGGAGACGCCTAATGTGGATGTAGCATTTACAGGGATGAGACAAAGGGGTAGATTCACGTACCTCGGCGCATTAATACGCTGGGCGCAGCGTATCTAAGATACACTACGCCGCCGCAATTTTTTTTTTTTTTCGAATCCTCAAAGAATTTGCGCCGTAAGTTACGGCGCCGTAGTGTATCTTTGGCGGCGTAAGGGCACCGGGATTCAAATGGATGTAATGGGGGCGTGTTTTATGTAAATACGGCGTGACCCAACGTAAACAACGTTTTTTTTTAACTGCGCATGCGCCGTTCCGTGGGGGTATCCCAGTGCGCATGCTCGATATTAACCCGGAACAAGCCAAAGCTCACGACGGTGACGTCATTCTACGCAAATCCCTATTCGCGAACGACTTACGCAAACTACGTAAAAAATCAAAAATTGGCCGCGGGAACGACGGCCATACTTAACTTTGAGTACGCCACCCTATAGCAGGTTTAACTATACGCCGGAAAAAGCTGAACGCAAACGACGTAAACAAAATGCGCCGGCCGGACGTACGTTTGTGGATCGCCGTAACTAGCTAATTTGCATACTCGACGCAGAATTCGACGGAAACGCCACCTAGCGGCCGCCAAAAAATTGCAGCTTAGATCCGACGGCGTACGAAGGCGTACCCCTGTCGGATCTAGCCGAGATGCCGTCGTATCTTGTTTTGAGGATACAAAACAAAGATACGACACAAAAAAATTTAAATTACGCGGCGTATCAAGAGATACGCCGGCGTAATACCTTTGTGGATCTGCCCCAAATGTGCCTCCTGTGCCCCACATTTTTTTTTCTTCGGATTAATACCCCTTTTATGATCCTCCTAGTCTTCCATTCCTAGGTATGACTTACCCCGCTGCAGCTGATGGCACCCCCATCATGGGGTAGAGTGCGGAGTGCCCCCCTGTCCTGGGTGCTGAGTCCATACAGTAAGACGTGAACCAGAAGGACGCCGAAGGACGTCACCCGTGTCACCCGTGTCATTGTCACCTTCCTGGCGGTTCCGAGGAAAACCCCAATGAAAACTTTGTATCCAAGTAGGAAAGAATTGTCTATAAAAGGATTCAATGTAATAAAGTCCAGCGGACAATGAAGGGGAGATGTGGGGGGGCCCCACTATGTGGGCTATAAGGGGCCCCAGTGTTTTGGCGTCCGATGTGTTAATCCCGATCACATCCCAACACCCGTGTCCTTGTCACCCGGCCAGGGAGATCAGAGTACAGGCAGGAAAATCCCACTAAAAACTTTGTATCCACTGATTGGAATGACTTCAGTGCCTCCAAGTTCCCACCACTAGGGGGCCACTAGGTGGGCTACAAGGGGTCCCACTGGAGGTGTCCAATGTCCTAAACAATCCCAATCAGATCTTTATCCCTCTTTTCTTTTTTTTTTAGGCTAAGGACAAGTTGTCAGTCCAGCAGATCCCAGGTGTCTTGTTGGCTGGAGAGGTGTTGTGGCCCCTGAGGGACTTAGGGGCCCCTTCTGCATGCTGTTCAGGGTTCACCGGCAGATCTGTTCTCCGTCCTGTGCTGATCAGTTCCCTATTGCTGGGACCCGCCTCTCCCTCCCCCACACCCTCCTGGAGGGAGAAACACCTCCAACTGCTGGGACGCAGTACAACACACTGACTCACTGACACATGGGAGGTGCAGCACTGCGCTGCATGCCAACTGTCACTATTACCAGCCTCTTACTGTCATTCTCCTGCAGGGACAGTCCCTGTGCTGGATCCTGGATGAGTCCCTTGTTTAGGGCTGCTAGAGAGATCTGTATAAAGCTGGCCATACACCATACAATCTAATTGTACAATCTCTTTCCACTCGTGACTTTTTAAAGTCAGCAGCTACAAACATTGTTAATAACACTTTTAATAAGGACACTTACCTGTCCTAGCAGTGGCGGCTGGTGCTCAAAATTTTTGGGGGGGCGCAAATGAAAAAAAAAAACAAAAAAAAAACAATTGCAGCCTCACTGTGCCCATCAAATGCAGCCAGTGTGCCATTAATTGTCACCACTATGCCATGCCATCAATTGTCACCACTGTGCCATCAATTGTCACCACTGTGCCATCAATTGTCACCACTGTGCCATGCCATCAAACACAGCCACTGTGCCATGCCATCAAACACAGCCACTGTGCCATGCCATCAAACACAGCCACTGTGCCATGCCATCAAATGCAGCCACTGTGCCATCAATTGTCACCACTGTGCCATGCCATCAAACACAGCCACTGTGCCATCAATTGTCACCACTGTGCCATGCCATCAAACACAGCCACTGTGCCATGCCATCAAACACAGCCACTGTGCCATGCCATCAAATGCAGCCACTGTGCCATCAATTGTCACCACTGTGCCATGCCATCAAACACAGCCACTGTGCCATCAATTGTCACCACTGTGCCATGCCATCAAACACAGCCACTGTGCCATCAATTGTCACCACTGTGCCATCAATTGTCACCACTGTGCCATCAATTGTCACCACTGTGCCCACCAATTGTCGCCACTGTGCCATCAATTGTTACCACTGTGCCATCAATTGTCACCACTGTGCCCATCAATTGTCGCCACTGTGCCATCAATTGTCACCACTGTGCCATGCCATCAAACACAGCCACTGTGCCATCAATTGTCACCACTATGCCATGCCATCAATTGTCACCACTGTGACATCAATTTTCACCACTGTGCCCATCAATTGTCGCCAATGTGCCATCAATTGTTACCACTGTGCCCACCAATTGTTACCACTGTGCCATCAATTGTCACCACTGTGCCATGCCATCAAATGCAGCCACTGTGCCATCAATTGTCACCACTGTGCCATCAATTGTTACCACAGTGCCATGATTGCCATCAATTGTTACCACTGTCACTGTGCCCCGCAATTGTCGCCACTGTGCCCAGTAAAATGCTGCCACTGTGACCTGTATGTGCCATCAATTGTTACCACTGTGCCCAGCAGGCCAGCAATTGTCGCCACTGTGCCCAGTTAAATGCTGCCACTGTGACCTGTAAAATGCCCCCCCCCCCTGCCTGGCACTTACCTTTCTCGGGTCAGCCATCCTCCTTCCACATCCCTCGATGTCTTCTCCCGCCCTCGATGACGCTTCAGCCAATCAGGTTACCGATAACCAGAACCGGTGAACCTGATTGGCTGAGACGCCTGTCAGTCTTATCCAAGGAACGCACCCCCCGTACGTCTCGAGGATAAGCATTCAGGAAGCCGACTACAGCCTGAGGGCTGTACTCGGAAAGCCGCTGGCTCTGATAGACACTTCCACACAGCCAACCAGCTACCGTTATTCAGATGGACGGCGCTCAGCATCCGGCCATCTGAATAGTGGGCGGCAGCGGTGAAAATACATAGCTTCATGCAATGCATGAATCTATGTATTTCAGTGGCTGTAGAAGGGGCGGCGCTCCAGCGCCCTCTATGGACGAACTGCCACTGTGTCCTGGGCGCCCGCGATGTTGCCCCCCGAGGCCGATCCTGCCAGGTCCCGGCACCGCCATACTCACTAAGGTAACAGGCAGTGGAGCCCGTTTTCTACTGCGCATGCGCGAGTTTCGGCGGCGCTTTGTGAATGGGCTCCAGAAGGCAGTTCCCAGAGGGCAGTGCGCCCCATTCCCCAGAAGACAACGTGAGGAGGACGAGAATGAAGACCAGCCGCGGTCTAGGAAGAGGCAGATTAGGAAGATCCGCATAGCAACTGCAATTTCTGGTAAGGAAAAAAATGTTTTTCACATTTTTTTCTTTTTTTTCTTTGGGTTTTGGTGTAATTTTTTTTTTTTTAGGGTGGACCTCCACTTTAACCACTTAAGACCTGGACCTTTAGGCATCTAAAGCAGTGTTCCCCAACCCCCGGGCCGCGGACCGGTACCGGTCCGTGGATCAAACGGTACCGGGCCGCCCGAGGAACTTTAAATTATTTCACTGTGGCGGCCGAGGTGCAGAGCATTGCACTCCCGAGCCCGCCCATTGTGTGACAATAGCGAATGAAAATTCGCTATTGTTGCACTGATCCTCCTGGCCAATCAGCGCCGCTGTCCCGCCCTAACATTCAGGGCTGCAAGGCTACGCTACACAGCGTCGCAGCCGCCCGATGAGAGCATTAGGTCATCTCTCCGCCCTCCCCCTCTATGCATTCCCGCAAGCGAACGGCTCCCCTCACATTCCCGCCCTGAGACTGTAAGTACAGTGGGCACTGCGGAGGGACATGCATATTGTTTTATACTGGGACATTTATTCTTTTTTTTATACTGGGACATTTAATCTTTTTTTTATCATGGGACATTAAATGTCCCAGTATAAAAAAATTATTAAATGTCCCAGTATAAAAAAACGATTAAATCATTTTTTTATACTGGGACATTTAATCGTTTTTATACTGGGATATTTAGTATTTTTTTTTTATACTGGGGCATTTAATAATTTTTTTTATACTGGGACATTTAATCTTTTTTATACTGGGACATTTAATCTTTTTTATACTGGGACATTTAATCTTTTTTATACTGGGACATTTAATCTTTTTTATACTGGGACATTTAATAATATTTTTACACTGGGCCATTTAGTGCCGGTTCACACTGCACCAATGTCAGAGTTCGGATGTGATTTGCACCGCACTGCAGTGCACATCACATGCGATCTCTGTGCGATGCGATTTCAGCCATAAAAATTGTATGGCTGAATTCACATCAAACTCGCACAGGTCCCTTTTTTTTCGTAGCAGAAACGGATCGCATGGGTGTTCACACCCATGCGATCCGATTCCTGTCCGAGTTTGCAGATCGCACTGCGATATGCGAACTGATTTGGGGGTGTTGTTAACTTTTAAATGACACTCCCAGCAGTTCGCGTAGGGCAATGTGAACTGCCGCAAAACATGTGATGCGGGAACCCGCAATGGATTTGCAGGGTTCCCGCACTAACCGCTAACGCAACACATCGCGATTCCTCCTACCGGGCCTTGGAAAAATATTCTTCCACAAACCGGTCCTTGGTGCCAAAAAGGTTGGGGACCACTGATCTAAAGGACCTGGCCAGTTTTTGCGATTCAGCACTACGTCGTGCGACGTGACTCCCAAACAAAATTGGCATCCTTTTTTCCCACAAATAGAGCTTTCTTTTGGTGGTATTTGATCACCTCTGCGGTTTTTTATTTTTTACGCAATAAACAAAAATAGAGCGACAATAATTTTGAAAAAAATGCAATATTTTTTACTTTTTTCTATAATAAATATCCCCCAAAAATATATAAAACAATTTTTTTTCCCCTCAGTTTAGGCCGATACGTATTCTTCTACCTATTTTTGGTAAAAAAAAAATCGCAATAAGCATTTATCGATTGGTTTGCGCAAAATTTATAGCGTTTACAAAATAGGGGATAGTTTTATTGCATTTTTAGTAATTTTTTTTTTTTACTACTAATGGCGGCGATCAGCAAATTTTTTTGTGACTGCGACATTATGGCGGACACTTCGCACAATTTTGACACATTTTTGGGACCATTGTCATTTTCACAGCAAAAAATGCATTAAAAATGCACTGCTTCCTGTGAAAATGACAATTGCAGTTTGGGAGTTAACCACAAGGGGGCGCTGAAGGGGTTAAGTGTGACCTCATTTGTGTTTCTAACTGTAGTTTTTTATTACATTACTGTAGTAATCAGTGCAGTTTTACAGCGATTAGTGCTATAAAACTGCACTGATTACTGTATAACTTAGGGTTGTCCCGATACCACTTTTTTAAGACCGAGTACAAGTACCGATACTTTTTTTCAAGTACTCGCCGATACCGAATACCGATACTTTTTTTCAAGTACTCGCCGATACCGATTACCGATACTTTTTTTTTTATGTCATGTGTCAGTATTTTTTTTATTTTAATATGTATTATTTTTTACAATTAATACATTTTTATTATTTATTGCCATTTTTTTTTTCTTAGCCCTATTGGGGGGCTTTGGTGAGATATCAGGGGTCATAACAGACCCCCGATATCTCACCTTTGAGACAGAGAAAGGGACTAAGGACAAAGATTCCCCAGTCCCTTTTTCAGCTGCACTGGAAATGAATGGACAGGAGACAGAAGCTCCTCTCCATTCATAAACTGAAGCATCGTAAACACAGTTTACAATGCTCAGTTATATGAATTGACAGAGTCGGTGATCATTCGGAAAAAGGTAGGAGCCGGGTTTAGCGGCTCCTACCGCCGCTCTCCATCCTGACAGAGGTGGCGGAGGAGGACACGGAGGGGGGACACAGATCACGGAGGGGGGACACAGATCACGGAGGGGGAAAGCTGCGGCGCAGAGGGGGGGACACAGATCATGGCGGGGGAAGGCAGTGGCACGGAGGGGGGACACAGATCACACAGGGGGGGGAGCAGCGGCACGGGGGGGGACACAGATCACAGAGGGGGAAGCAGCGGCACGGAGGGGGGACACAGATCACGGAGGGGGGGACACAGATCACAGAGGGGGAAGCAGCGGCACGGAGGGGGGGACACAGATCATGGAGGGGGAAGGCAGCGGCACGGAGGGGGGGACACAGATCACGGAGGGGGGAAGCAGCGGCACGGGGGGGGTTAACAGATCACGGAGGGGGGAAGCAGCGGCACGGAGGGGGGACCCAGATCACGGAGGGGCAAGGCAACGGCACGGAGGGGGGGACACAGATCACAGAGGGGGAAGCAGCGGCACGGAGGGGGGACACAGATCACGGAGGGAGGAAGCAGCGGCGCGGAGGGGGGGACACAGATCACAGAGGGGGAAGCAGCGGCACGGAGGGGGGACACAGATCACGGAGGGGCAAGGCAGCGGCACGGAGGGGGCGACACAGATCACAGAGGGGGAAGCAGCGGCACGGAGGTGGGACACAGATCACAGAGGGGGGAAGCAGCGGCACGGAGGGGGGGACACAGATCACGGAGAGGGAAGCAGCGGCGCGGAGGGGGGGGACACAGATCACGGAGGGGGAAGGCAGCGGCACGGGGGGGGGACACAGATCACGGAGGGGGGAATCAGCGGCGCAGAGGGGTGACACAGATCACGGAGGGGGGAAGCAGCGGCGCGGAGGGGGGGACACAGATCACGGAGGGGGAAGGCAGCGGCAAGGAGGGGGGAACACAGATCACAGAGGGGGGAAGCAGCGGCACGGAGGGGGGACACAGATCACGGAGGGGGGAGCAGCGGCACGGAGGGGGGGACACAGATCACGGAGGGGAGAGCAGCGGCACGGAGGGGGGGACACAGATCACGGAGGGGGGAGCAGCGGCACGGAGGGGGAGAGCAGAAGGGCAGCGGCACGGAGGGGGGACACAGGAGCATGGAGGGAGAGTCAGGTATCGGTAAAGTATCGGAAATGCTTGGTATCGGTCCCGATACCGATACTAGTATCGGTATCGGGACAACCCTAGTATAAATGTGACTGAGGCGAGTGTAAAATGATCAGCTTATAGAGACTTTATCCTCTTTGGCAGCTGTGGGTGCCGCAGACACCCAAATCCAATAACCGGCATTGGAGACTCTTCCACCCACTTAGCATACATGGGATCGTTGAGCCATTAGTCACCCACGCCAGATGAAACTTTTGTTTTGTTAAATATCTTGCGATGTTCTATAAAAACCTGATTTTCCAGCCCTGTGGGCGCTCTGTAAGGAATCCAAATCCTTAAGAGAAAAGAAAGAAAAAGGCGCAACCAGCCAAGTGTGTTACCGTTGACAGTTTAATCGAATAAAAATGTAATAAAAAACTACTCACAAGGGAAGCAACATAACAGGCTTATCGACAACGCTGTAGTAGATACACCTCGAAGCACCCTCCAAATGGTGAGGATGAAGGTGTGTCACTGCCGGTTGACGCGTTTCGAGGTTACAAAGACCTCTTCATCAGAGCCCAGCCTTTCTTTTGGTGGTATTTGATCATCTCTGCGATTTTTATTTTTTGCGCTATAAACTATAAACATAAAAAAAATTTTTTACTTTTTGTTATAATAATATCCCAATTTTTTCTGGGTGTGTTCTAACTGTGGGGGGAGGGGACTGACTGGGGGAGGTGACCGATGCTGTGTCCCTATGTACAAGAGACACAGATCGGTCTCCTCTCTCCCCGACAAGACGTGGAGCTCTGTGTTTACACACAGAGCTCCACGTCCCTGCTGTTGCCGGCGATCGCGGGTACCCGGTGGACATCGCGGCCGCCAGGCACACGCATCGGCTTCCCAGCGATGCGCCGTGCGCAGTGTTTCCGCTCTGCGCGCCCCCCAGTGGTGCACGCGGGGAATGTCAACAAGAGGACGTCCAAAGACGTCCACTCAGCACTTGAGAGCAGGGTTTAATGGAACTTTTGGGTTCCTTCAGAGGTTGCTAGAGGTTCCTTGAGCTGATTCCCTTCCCATTTAATGGTGCCTTTATGGTTCCAGGGCCAATGCCATTTGGCTGAGCCATCACCATGACACCAATGATCTTTTTAGCTGTCTGTAGGTGTGGCACTCTGACTATCAATCCAATGGGGACATTCTTCCCACTGACCACCAATATAAGGAGCATTCTTCCCACTGACCCCTACTGTAAGGGCAGGGCCACCATCAGGAATTATGGGGCCCCTTACACAGCTTCAGGCATGGGCCCCCTGGAGCAGAGAATCGGGGGGGGGGGGGGTGCTGAAATTGAGAAGAGGAGGGGGCTGTCGCGAATTGAGAAGCAGGGGGGTCCCGCCGCTAATTGAGAAAATTGAGAAGCGGGGGGAGGGGGGGCTCCTTTACAAAAAAATATATATAAAAAAAGAAATAAAAAAATAATAATAAAAAGAAAAAAGAAACTCTGGGCTCTTTAACCAGTTCCCGACCCCCGCATGTACATATACGTCCACAATATGGCACGTACAGGCACATGGGCGTACACGTACGTCCTCGCCTATTAGCGGGTGGGGGGTCCGATCGGGACCCCCCCCGCTACATGCGGAGGTCGGGTCCGCTCGGGGAGCGATCCGGGACCACGGCGCGGCTATTTGTTTATAGCCGCTCCGTCGCGATCGCTCCCCGGAGCTGAAGAACGGGGAGAGCCGTGTGTAAACACGGCTTCCCCGTCCTTCACTATGGCGGCGCATCGATCGCGTCATTCCCTTTATAGGGAAGACACGATCGATGACGTCATTCCTACAGCCACACCCCCAAACAGTTGTAAACACATACTAGGTGCACCCTAACTCCTACAGCGCCACCTGTGGTTAACTCCCAAACTGCAACTGTCATTTTCACAATAAAGAATGCAATTTAAATGCATTTTTTGCTGTGAAAATGACAATGGTCCCAAAAATGTGTCAAAATTGTCCGAAGTGTCCGCCATAATGTCGCAGTCACGAAAAAAATTGCTGATCGCCGCCATTAGTAGTAAAAAAAAAAAATTAATAAAAATGCAATAAAACTATCCCCTATTTTGTAAACACTATAAATTTTGCGCAAACCAACCGATAAATGCTTATTGCGATTTTTTTTACTAAAAATAGGTAGAAGAATACGTATCGGCCTAAACTGAGGAAAAAAAATATTTTTATATATGTTTTTGGGGGATATTTATTATAGCAAAAAGTAAAAAATATTGCTTTTTTTTCAAAATTGTCGCTCTATTTTTGTTTATAGCGCAAAAACTAAAAACCGCAGATGTGATCAAATACCATCAAAAGAAAGCTCTATTTGTGGGGAAAAAAGGACGCCAATTTTGTTTGGGAGCCACGTCGCACGACCGCGCAATTGTCTGTTAAAGCGACGCAGTCCCGAACTGTAAAAACACCTTGGGTCTTTAGGCTGCATATTGGTCCGGGGCTTAAGTGGTTAATAAAAAATAAATAAAAAAATATATAAAAAAAATTGAATTTATAAAAAATAAATAAAAAAAGTGGGGGGGGGGGTTGCCATCTGGGGCCTTGGGGACCTCTGGGCCTTTTAATTAAAAAAAACACATAAAAAGCAAAAATATATATATATTTTTTTTTAAAAACTAATTTTTTTATATAAAAAAAGGGGGGTTGCCATCCGGGGCCCTGGGGACCTCTGGGCCCTTTAATAAAAAAAAAATATATATATATATATATGGGGTACACTGGCGGGAATTGATGGGCACACTGGCAGCAATTGATGGTTACAGTAGCTGTGTTTGATGGCACAGTGGCAGCAATTTATGGATACAGTGGCTGCGTTTGATAGGCACAGTGGCTACTTTTGATGGGCACATTGGCTGTGTTTGATGGGCACAGTGGCGGCAATTAATGAGCAGAGTAGCTGTGTTTGATGGGCACAGTAAGGCTGCAATTGATGCTTTTTTTTTTTTCAGTTTGTTTGTACCTCCCTCCCATAAATAATGTTGAGCACCAGCCGCCACGGACCTTTCATTACCCTGGAGGTGTTGCCACTATACAGTATAAAGCCTTCTAAGATCTCCTGAGGAAGCAATTTGCAAAATGCATATAGAAGGGGCTTGCCCTGTATTTATCACCGAATAATATGTATATTTAAGATTGTTTGGGAAAGTGCGCTAAAGAATCAAAGTGATAAAGTGAAGGGTGTCAGTTGTTGAAAAACAGGTTTATATTTTCATGTATTTGATTACAATTTTATTATTAATATGTTTTATGTTTTGTTGAGCTTTTATTTAGCAAACTGAAAACAAAATCCATTTTTGTTTTATTAATAGTTCATCTTGTCCTTGTAGAGAATTTATTGAATCAATAAAATAATTCCACGTCTGGTTTACACAGCAGTCTCGCCAGCTTATCTTTGAAGTGGAATCTGTAATGTGTGTCTCATAGTCCTATTACAAATTTGATACAGTGTCTTAAACACTGTACTCCAAACTAATAGCTAGATTCACATACAGTTAGGCCGGTGTATCAGTAGATACGCCGACCTAACTCGGAATCTGCGCCGACCTAAGTTTAAGTGTATTCTCAAACAGAGATACACTTAAACCTATCTAAGATACGACGGTTTGCGCAGTCGTATCTTAGGGTGCAATATTTAGGCTGGCCGCTAGGTGGTGCTTCCGTTGCGTTCGGCGTAGAATATGTAAATCACTAGATACGCCTATTCACGAACATACGTGCGCCCGACGCAGTAAAGATACTCCGTTTACGTAAGGCATTTTCAGGCGTAAAGTTATTCCATCAAATAGCTGGACTAGTAATGTTAAGTATGGCCGTCGTTCCCGCATTGAAGTTTGAAATTTTTACGTCGTTTGCGTAAGTCGTCCGTGAATAGGGCTGGACGTAATTTAATAAACCAATAACGTCCTTGCGGCGTACTTTGCCGCAATGCACACTGGGATATGTACACGGACGGCGCATGCGCCGTTCTTAAAAAACGTCAATCACGTCGGGTCACAGTTAATCTACATAAAACACGCCCCCCACATCCTCATTTGAATTCGGCGCGCTTACGCCGGCCTATTTACGCTACGCCGCCGTAACTTAGCAGGCAAGTACTTTGTGAATACAGTACTTGCCTAGCTAACTTACAGTGGCGTAGTGTAAATATGATACGCTACGCCGCCGCAAAAATACGGCGGTCTATTTGAATCCAGCTATAAATCTTTAAATATAAGCATCTCACCTGAGACTCTTGTTACCTTTATTTGTGGCCCTCTCTGATCTAGTTTCCCTTTGTAACCACCACTGGGTTACTTTTTCTTACTTAATTAAAAGGGCCTGTCAGCTGCCTTTCCACTTTCCAATGAGATGGCCTCAGTGACCAGTAAGAACATTCCCATTGGCCAGGGGTTTGACAGCTGATCATAATGTTTGGGGGGGTTCTATGTAAAAGGCATGATCTTAAAGTGATTGAGGGTGTACCCTGGGCTCTTGGAGCCAGCCAGCATTGCCTAATTGGACTGAAATTTGACATAGAGACAGTGTTAAGCCTCAGACCTTGTACTCACGGCCAGACATGTCCGATGAAAACGGTCTGCCCGGGGACTTCTGTTCGATGGCTATACACACCATCGAACAGAGGTCCGCGCGTAAACAATATGCGGGGCGTGTCCGCGGTGTCGCCGCCACAATGACGCGGCGACGTGGGCGGCCCGCCTTTAAAATGCTTCCACGCATGCGTCAAAGTCATTCGACGCATGCGAGGGATGGCGGGCGGCAGGACATGTACGGTAGGTCTGTACAGACGACCGTACATGTCGGGGGGACAGGTTTCCAGCGGACTGTTTTAAAGCAAGTCCAGGAAACAGTTGTCCGCTGGAAACCTGTCCGATCCGCCCGAAAATGGTCCGCTCGGGCCTACACACGGCCAAACATGTCTGCTGAAACTGGTCTGCGGACCAGTTTCAGCAGACATGTTTGGTCGTGAGTACGGGGCCTCATACACACGATCGATTTTCCGCGGACCAAGCCTCAGACTTTTGTCCGAAGGACGTTGGCCGTGAACTTGTATTGCATACAAACAGCAAAGAATTGTTGGCCAACAAATACAAAACTGTGGGGTAGATTCATGTACCTGCGCTTCTTCTTACGGCGGCGCAGCGTATCGTATTTACGCTACGCCGCCGTAACTTACAGGAGCAAGTGCAGTATTCACAAAGCACTTGCTCCGTAAGTTGCGGCGGCGTAGCGTAAATGGGGCCGGCGTAAGCCCGCGTAATTCAAATGTGGAAGGGGGGGGGGCGTTGATGGGATTTCCTATGACAGTCATTTACTGCACTTTGATGGTTATTGTGCCAGGAGTTTTAAAACCAGTTTTTGTACAATGTGATGCTAGGAGAATGAGGGATCGGTACAGCGATAACAAAACTAATCCGAAATGCCCAGTATCTAAAGCGCTACGTAAATGGTCTTCGGTATATAAGTACCTGAAATAAATGAACTAAATGTGAGACGGAAGTCAAGTAGAGAGATTTCTATCCAGGACATGAGCAAACAGACAAACCTGTTGACCGGCTGCTTGAGGATCTTGCCTTGGTTCGAAGTCCACTAATGAGCTCAGGTGTTCACAGCAGTAGTGCCAAGTAACAACTTGCAGATGGCACAAAAATAATTTGGTACACTTTGAATATTAGGTGATGTGGTTAAGAGATATTAAAAAGTTTCCTAGACTCAGGGGCAGATCCAGAAAGAATTGCATGGGTGCAGTGTATGGGAGATACGCTACGCCGCTGTAACTTACTTTTTGTAGCTTTGAATCCACAAAGAATTTGCGCCGTAAGTTACGGCGGCGTAGTGTATCTCTCGCAGCGTAACGGCGCCTAATTCAAATCGGCGAGTAGGGGGGCGTGTTTAATTTAACCACTTCCCGACCTCCTCATGTACATATACGTCAGCAGAATGGCACGGACAGGCACATGTACGTACCTGTACGTCCTCTGCTAGACGTGGGTGGGGGGTCCGATCGGGACCCCCCCCCCCGGTACATGCGGAGGTCGGGTCCGCTCGGGGAGCGATCCGGGACGACGGCGCGGCTATTTGTTTTTAGCCGCTCCATCGCGATCGCTCCCCGGAGCTGAAGAACGGGGAGAGCCGTGTGTAAACACGGCTTCCCCGTGCTTCACTGTGGCGGCGCATCGATCGGGTGATCCCCTTTATAGGGGAGATCCGATCGATGATGTCATTCCTACAGCCACACCCCCCTACACTAGTAAACACACACTAGGTGATCCCTAAATGTTACAGCGCCCCCTGTGTTTAACTCCCAAACTGCAACTGTAATTTTCACAATAAAGAATGCAATTTAAATGCATTTTTTGCTGTGAAAATGACAATGGTCCCAAAAATGTGTAAAAATTGTCCGAAAAATCGCTGATCGCCGCCATTATTAGTAAAAAAAAATAAAAATGCAAAAAAACTATCCCCTATTTTGTAAACGCTATAAATTTTGCGCAAACCAACCGATAAACGATTATTGCGATTTTTTTTACCAAAAATAGGTAGAAGAATACGTATCGACCTAAACTGAGGGAAAAAAATATGTTTTATATGTTTTTGGGGGATATTTATTACAGCAAAAAGTAAAAAATATTTCATTTTTTTCAAAATTGTCACTCTATTTTTGTTTATAGCGCAAAAAATAAAAACCGCAGAGGTGATCAAATACCACCAAAATAAAGCTCTATTTGTGGGGAAAAAAGGACGCCAATTTTGTTTGGGAAACACGTCGCACGACCGCGCAATTGTCTGTTAAAGCGACGCAGTCCCGAACTGTAAAAACCCCTTGGGTCTCAGGAGACAGCAGGAAAAGTGTTCCACTGCGGATCATGAATCGTACATGTAATAACGCAAAGGTTATAATTTAAAGATAAAAGTTAGATATCAAACTTTTTAATGATAGTTGCCCTTTTTAAGAAATAAATCACAAAAATCACATGGATTGGTTCAACACTTTACAATGACAATTATACATATATTTGGTTCCTTCAAGGCTTATCGTTTTTTTTTCACTACTGGCACTTTGTCGATCTTCACATTAAAGGCCAGAGAATTTTACATTCAGTATGGCTGTTGGCGAGCAGAATCAGATGCTGGCTTCTAATAGCCCTCAGGAACTTCCATGGCGGCATTCTCCATCCACAATTTTAGGTACACACAACGGGCCGGATTCAGATAGGTTAGCGGATCTTTAGATCCGCGTAACCTATCTGATTTACGATCCGCCGGCGCAAGTTTTTGAGGCAAGTGCTTAATTCAGAAAGCACTCACCTCAAAACTTGCGGCGGCGTATCGTAAATCCCCCGGCGGAATTCAAATTTCGCGGCTAGGGGGCGTCTACAATTTTAAATCAGGCGCGTCCCCGCGCCGATCGAACAGCGCATGCGCCATCCGCAAATTTTCCCAGCGTGCATTGCTCCAAATGACGTCGCTAGGACGTCATTGGTTTCGGCGTGAGCGTAACTTGCGTCCAGCTCTTTTCTGAATCGACTTACGCAAACGACGTAAAAATTCAAAACTCGGCGCGGGAACGATGGCCATACTTAAAGTGGGGGTTCACCCAAAAATCAACTTCCTGTCACTAGATCCAGCATACTGCTGACATCTGCAGTATACTGGATTTTTTTTTTTTTTTTGTACTTATCATTTTAGCGGTCTTTCTTCTCCGGCACTGAGCGGCGTATCCTTTCGGGTATAGGCGTTCCTAAATCAAGCGCAATTGACGGGCTTGGATAGCGCGTCACACCTTCCGAAAATAGCCGACGTGACTCTCGGCAATTTACGGCGCCTGCGCAGTCAGCTCTACACGGCAGGCGCAGGCGCCGTATAGCGCCGTAAGCAGCCGAGAGTCACGTCGGCTATTTCCGGATGGCGTGACGCTCTATCCAAGCCCATCAATCAACTGCGCTTGATTTAGGAAAGCGACGGGCGGGCGTTCGTTTCTGAATCGTCGGAAATACTCATTTGCATATTCGTTGCGTGTAAAAAAAGAAACGCCACCTAGCGGCCGGCCTGGAATTGCAGCCTAAGATCCGACGGTGTAAGTCACACACACCTGTCGGATCTTAGGGAGATCTATGCGGAACCTGATTCTATGAATCAGCCGCATAGATCCGACCGACGGAACTCAGAGATACGACGGCGTATCAGGAGATACGCCGTCGTATCTCTATCTGAATCCGGGCCAACTTCCAGAGCAATTACAGGGCTCACCTAAAGGATTTTCTACACCACTTTTATAGCTGACCAATCCCCAAAAGGGGATGCCATTGGGAGAAGGAGTGGACACAGAAATTGTTTCAGGGAAATTTCACCAGGAACATTCATATTAGAGACTAGCAGGTGATTCAAAACATTGACTTCCCCTTATTAAAAAAAAATATGGAAATTACAGTATTCTGTGAAACGGATTTATAATACAGTCCTTCCAAAGTCGACAGCTGCCAATCCATTCCAAAGGAATAATTGTCCCCCTATTATGCCTTGTACACACGATCGTTTTTTCACGACGAGAAAACTTATGTGTATGCTCCCAACAGTCTTCTCGATGAAAAAAACTGCCCGCAAAAAAAAAATTTGAAACCAGCTCACTTTTTTCTTGTCGTGTTTCCCGTCAGTTTTTTTCTCGTTGCGAAAAAACGGCCGTGTGTATGCTTTTCCGAGGGTGGAAAAAAAAACGTGCATGCTCAGAATCAAGTATGTAGCCCAAAGGGTGGCGCCATTTGAAAGGAACTTCCCCTTTATAGTCCCGTTGTACGTCACCGCGCTTTGGTCGGACGTTTTTTTGCATGAACGTCTGTATGCAAGTCAGGCTGGAGAGGAATCAGGTCGGGAAAAACTTCGTTTTTTTTCCTGCCGAGAAAAATGGTCGTGTGTACGAGGCATAATACTTAGAGAGAAGGTTTCGTTTCCAAGAATGAAAATGAGGGACTGGGATGGACTGGCTATTGGGACTACAGGGAGTTTCCCGGTGGGCCGGCTTCAGTGACAGCGGACCGCCGACCCCCTCCGCTCCTCTGTCTCTCCCTTCCTGCAGCGCTCACCTGGGGGGAACAAAGAAGCAGGGGGAGGAACAGAGGAGCAGGGGGGGGGGGGGGGACAGAGGAGCATGGGGGAGGGGACAGACAGCTGACTCAACAGCTATGGCCTGGGAGTTTCTCATTTCTGCCTAATCTTGTCCCATAAAGGGGGGGCACCAAACTGATTCTTTGGCCCGGGTGAAATAATGTCTAGCTTCCCCACTGGTACTGCCTATAAGAGTACCAGTACCAGCCGTTCTACTCTAATAAAGTAGAACGGTTAGTGGCTAGTGAAGGGGGAGATGGGGCTTGGGTGGCCGGGGGGAGGGGTGCGGGAGTTGTCCGGCCGCCATGGGAGAGACCTGTCAAAGTGGGCCCGTCTGGATGAAGTCCAGGGCCAAATTTTTGTCCCAGTCCAGCCCTAATAAGGGCTCAAAGGCCTGTTGACTCTTCTTCTTCTCTGCGCCAACCTCTTCATGTAGTCTTTGCTTGCAAAGTTCTACGTGGTGTTGTAGGTCTTGGCTCTCTTCCAAGCGTATTAGCTTTTTCATGAGGTATTTGGCAACTGCCTTGATCAGGCATTGTGAAGCTAGGCAAGTAGTGTCCTGCAGCTTGATGACCAGTCTGTAGAGGTCCTTAAAAAGACGATACTTGGAGATCTTCCTCAGGTTTTTCGGAATGTCTTTCCTTTCGCAAAGGCCTTCGAAGTAGACTATGGAGTACTCCTTCAACTTCCCGCTCTCCTGTTCTCCTCCCAGGTCTTTACTTAGGCAAGACATAGCGGCCCCAAACAAGTTTGTTGGGTCTTTCCACGCAAAACTGTTGAGTTGGCGGTTCCTCCACTGATGATACATAGACTTAGTCCGTTTGGTCCACATGATCATCACTTTGCCTTTCCTTTGACTCACTAGCTCTCTCTTTTGATAAAACCAAGGTAACATCCCAATCTTGCTCACCGTGTTCATATCCCACATATCCAAGATGACCTCGCAGCCCAGGATGCTTTGCAGGAAGTCGGCAAAGGCACAGATGAGAGTCTTATACTCGGAGGAATCCGGAGAATACACAAGCAGGACGGTTCTTCTCCAAAGTGGAGCTGTGCAAAGGATAAACATTTGTTAGTATGATTAGAGATTGCAGGCTGTAGAGCAAAATGTTGCCCCTAACTAAAAGGAACTGCTCAAGTCAAGTAGCTACCGTGTTTCCCCGAAAATAAGCCTGGGTCTTATATTCATTTGTGCAACCAAAAACACACTAGGGCTTATTTCCGGGGTAGGGCTTGTAATTTAAAGTGGTTGTAAAGGTTTAATTTGTATTTATTTTTTAAATAACAAACATACCATTCTTACCTCCACTGTGCAATTCGTTTTTGCACAGAGTGGCCCGATCCTTGTCTTCTGGGGTCCCTGTCTCGGCTCCCCGCAAGAGCTAACCCCCCTCTGGGAAGCGCTCTCCCAAGGGGGTTAGCTTGCTGCGCTCCTATGTGATACACTCGTAAAAAAACACGAGGCTTTACAACCCCTTTAATCCCCAGTGTGCAAGTGCTTGCAAACTGCCAGAATCCTCACCACCGCAGCAGAATATAATAAAAAAATAAATAAAAAATTCCTCCCCTGCTCCCAGCTGACAGCTGGGAGAAGGGGAGGACTCCAGCAGGAATAGAGAGGACTCCACAACCAACCTAAACTAGGACCTATTTTTGGGGTAGGGCTTATATTGCAGCCCTCCTGGAAAATCGGGGTAGGTCTTATTTTCAGGGTAGGTCTTACTTTCGGGGAAATACGGTATACACACATTTCAAACACATGCAGTAACTATTTAACCACTTCCATACCAGGCACTTACGCACCTTCCCGCCCAAGCCAATTTTCAGCTTTCAGCGCTGTCGCATTTTGAATGGCAATTGTGCGGTCATGCTACACTGTACCCAAATAAAATTGGCGTCCTTTTTTCCCCACAAATAGAGCTTTATTTTGGTGGTATTTGATCATCTCTGCAATTTTTTATTTTTTTTGCGCAACAACTAAAAAAAGACTGAAAATGTTGAAAAAAATTATGTTTTTTTTTTTTTCTGTTAATTTTTTTGTAAATAAGTAAGTTTTCTCTTTCAATTACGGGCACTGATATGGCGGCACTGATGGGCACCGATGAGGTAGTACTGATGGACACCGATGAGGTGGCACTGATGGGCACTGATTGGCGGCGCTGGTATGCGGCACTGATGGGCACTCATAGGCGGCACTGATGGGCACTCATAGGCGGCACTCACCGTTTGCACCCACCACCGCCCCCCTATGAGACTGTGTATACATTGGGTGTTTGTTCATTGTCAATGAATCTTTTGATATCCGAATGAGACCGGAGAAGTCCTGAAGAAGTCGGTGTCTCTGTGAAACACGTAGACAACAGTCCTCAGCGCAAACAATTTTGTATTGTCGTTTGTACTTTTATAAGCCATGTGGCAAGATTTTATATAAAAATTTTATTATTTTTTATAATTTTTTTTTTTTAAGAATTGAGTGTTGATACACGTGTCACTATTGGAGGTATATTTACAGTCCCACGAATCTTTTTTTTTGTTGTTGTTGTTTTTATGATCTACATTTCTCTGCTATGTTGTGTGCAGGTGCTAATGGCCACAGATTAAAGTTGTAAAATATTAAAATTGGCCTGGGGCGCGCTTACATAAAAGAAACCTCGCCCTGTGGGGTATGGCGCAATTCTTTCCCTCCAGTCTCCCACGTGGCCTTATGAACCTTCTACCTTCTAAACGGGCAGCCAGGGGGTAGTTTTTTTTTTAACAGAAAGAGGTTTTTATTAACAAAACAGCATTACAAGATATGCATTATTCAACAATCAGATTTGCATAGAAACAATGACAGTCAGAAGCAAGTGATTTCAGCATTTGCAGATCATAAACATAGGCAATCCAGAGAGGAAAAAGGGAAAATAATACAAGTATAATAAGCAACGAGATGCTAGTCCATAGCCCTCCCTCCCCAGTCCCCCCCGACCGTAAGCCACCAGTCGCAGACCAACCGGAGTATTCCTTGGAGTACACACGGGCAGAAGACCGTCGCCCCCGCACCAAGTCCCTAGATTACCCCCAGACCGTGTGAGGACCCCAGCAGCCGATCAAAGTGGGCAGCGCCCCGAGAGAGAAGGGGGGGCAAAGGCCCCCAATCCGGGCGGGGGGGGAATCCATCTTAGTCCCCCACCCCCCCGGCCCCCCATCCCGGTGCATCCACCCAGGCCGACCAGACCTTATCGTACTTAGCAGGGCACTGCCTACTCTCATACGTAAGTTTGTAAAGGGGCAAAGCCGAGTCCACCGCCTTCCTCCAGGATCCAAGGGTGGGAGGTCCTACCGACTTCCACCGTAGCAATATCTCCCTCCTAGCATAGAACAGTGAGAACGTGATACATAGCTTAGTGTACCTGTCTCCCTCGACCTCACCCAAATGACTCAGAAGGAGCACCAAGGGGTCCAACGGCACTCTGGTCCCTCCTATGTCGCTAAGCCTCTCTGCTACCCCCGCCCAATACGGCCGAAGCTTCGGGCAGTCCCACACCATGTGCCAGAATGTCCCCACCTCGACCCCACACCTGGGACAGTTCGGATCAAGATGCGGGTATATGTTGGCCATTCTATGAGGGGTGAAGTAGGCCCTATGTAGGAACTTGAGCTGGAGGAACCTGTCCTTAGCTGCTATCATGGATGGGATGTATGTGGAGACGCATTCCTCCCATTCGTCCTCCCCCAAAGCTGGAATGTCCCCCCTCCATTTATCCATTAACCGGGTGAGTTTAACATCGTGGGCCACCGTAAGGTACATGTAGAGAGTGGAAAGGGGCTTCCCCATTGCGCTCGATGTCAACAGTCGCTCAATTGAGTCAGGTTCCAGGGTCAGTGCGTCCGGGAATTGGGCCCTCATCGCATGTCTCAGCTGAAAGTATTTAAACTCGAGGGAGCCAGGGAGGGAGTACTGTCGTCTCAGGTCCTGAAAGGGCTTGATCCTACCATCTGCTATGACGTGTCTAAGGGTGGTGATCCCGCGTCTGGCCCACTGTGAGGGTTCGGGCAGATCACAGAGATGAGGCAGGGTGGGGTTACCCCACAGCGGGGTGTGTGGGGAGATACAATTCGGTTTAGCATAAATAGCTCTGGCCGCCCGCCACACCCTAACAGTCGTCTTCATGGACGCCGTCAGAGGATGGGGGGCGCCGGGACCCCTGTACACCAGATTAGACAACGCTGCATATGATCCCAGTATAGCAGCTTCCAGCCTCACCGCCGGGTTCTGTCTGGGCTGGGAGAACCACCAGCGCACTGTAACTAGGACAGCCGCCCAGTAATACAGCAAAAAATTTGGGAGGGCCAATCCCCCCCCCGATAGGGGGAGATACAGTATCTGTCTTGCAACTCTGGGTGGCCTTCCGGCCCAAATGAAAGACGTCAGCACCCCCTCCAGTCGCCTGAAGAAAGTTCTGGGGATGTGGGAAGGGGTGTTGCGGAAGAAATATAGGAACTTAGGGAGGAACACCATTTTAAGCAGGTTCACCCTGCCAACTGGAGTTAGTGGGAGGGTGCGCCAGGTCGTGCATTTGTCAGTGAGATGAGAGAGGAGGGGCCGTACATTCCCCTCTATGTATTCCTGTGAGGTGTTACTAATCCGAATGCCTAGATATGTAAATTCACTTACCCACTGGAGGGGGGTTCCAGTATCTACTCTGGGAAGCGAGGGGTGCAGTGGGAAGAGAACGGACTTGCCCCAATTTATGCGGATTCCTGAGAACCGGCCGAATTCTTCAAATAGGTCAAGTGCTCTCCGTAGCGACTGGGATGCATCCGCCATGTAGAGTAGAGTGTCGTCCGCGTAGAGGGACACCTTCTCCTCTATGTCCCCCACCGCTATGCCCCTGACCCCGGCCTCAGCCCTCAGGGCTATGGCAAGGGGCTCAACCGCCAGGGCAAAAAGTCCCGGCGATAGCGGACATCAGCCAGGGGGTAGTTTACAACAAAAAGCAAAGCAGAACTGCCATAAACAATTAAAGGCGTGCACAAAGTACACATAGTTAATAAATTCTTTCAACCCGCCAGTCCGGCTTAAGCATATCCACAAAAAGCAGAAATAAAAACAGTAAATAAACCAGGTAACCCGCGTCACAAATTCTCCCGGGAGGTCACCCAGGGGTTTATTTTATGTATCGTTTAACTGCTCTACATTCCTTGCATGTCAGGAGTGCGAAAAGGTAATATTGTTCTCTCACCTGTGAATATCTTCCATATCCTGCGGAAGGTGATGAAGCAGAATAACGTCAGAGCGAAGACCACCAGCAGCGCCACGAGCGCGATCAGGCCGAGGTGTTTGTGGGAATCTGCCGAGGGAGAAGATATGAAACAAGAGCTCTGAACACCACAACACCGATATCATTAATAATTAATAACATCATTGGCCCCTGGGCAAAGTAATACACTGGGGCCCTCTACCAGCCTGCCCCAATTTGCACCCCTACTCTGAAGAATTATATAGCTGGATTCGGGTAGGCGGGCGCAACGTTAGGCAGGCGTAGCGTATGGCATATACGCTACGCCGCCGTAAGTTAGAGAGGCAAGCGCTGTATTCACAAAGCACTTGCCTCCTAAGTTACGGCGGCGTAGCGTAAATGGGCAGGCCTAAGCGCACCGAATTCAAATGTGGAACAGGGGGGGGGGGGGGGTAAATCACTGGTGACCCGACGTGATTGACGTTTTTAACGAACGGCGCATGCGCCGTCCGTGGACATATCCCAGTGTGCATTGCTCGAAAGTACGCCGTTTCGACGTGAACCTAAATTACATCAAGCCCGATTCGCGTACGACTTACGCAAACGACGTAAAAAGATAGTCCTGTTCCGACGTCCATACCTTGCATGGGATGCGCCACCTAGGGAGCAGCTTTATCTTTACGCCGGCGTATCTCTAACGTAAACGGCGTAACTAATTGCGACGGGCGCACATACGTTCGTGAATCGGCGTATGTATTCATTTGCATATTCTACGCCAAACTCAACGGAAGCGCCACCTAGCGGCCAGCGTAAATATGCACCCTAAGATACGACGGCGTAGGAGACTTACGCCGCTCGTATCTGAGCCTAATTTAAGCGTATCTGGTTTCCAGAATACGCTTAAATTTGCGACGGCGTCGATTCAGAGTTACGACGCCGTATCTACTGATACGCCGGCGTAAACCTACCTGAATCCAGCTAATAGTATGAATAGTTGATAGAATTAAAAATATATTGATTAGTACTTTCAATAAAATCTATTTTAAACAATGAGAACACATGCCATAAATCAAAGACTAATCGGCACAAAGGGCTCAGTACAGAGGCAGGCAGAAAGGCACTGTACAGGGTAGGTCAGGAGGGCAAAGTACTGGCTCTGGGACGCTGCCCAGGACACGGCCATTCTGGAATAGCTTAGTAAAAGCATGACTGTCCCAGCAAATCCGGGACAGTTGGCAAGTATGAAGTAATGCAAGATTACCATGGGGCCCCCATGCACCTGGGGCCCCTGGGCAGTGCCCATGCATTAAGATGGCCCTGCATTTCAGAAAGTCAGCACGAAGAAATATAACAATCACAGGTTCACAGGTCCTTTTTCTGATTGCAAAAGATGAATTCCGATTGGTTGTCATTATTGAAAACAGTGCACCCCCGGTGCAGCTCAACCGCAATCAAACACCCCCTTTCCAGTCATTCGGTCGGAAGGTTCACAGCCCAGGACTTACCCTATTTATGGCGTGGGAAATGGGCGGCGGCTTCCCCTTGCTTCTCCTCCTCTCCTCTGCATCACTGCGTCTCCTCCCTCCTCCTCCTAGGCCTATTGGAAAGCTTCTCTCGCGACCCGCTTCCTGATTGGCCGGGAGAAGAATCAGTGTTACAATAGCAAATATTCATTCGCTATTGTCACACAACTGGGTGGGCTCAGGGAGCAGTGCTCTGTGCCCCAAACCCACCCTTTATTGAAGCCTATTAGAGCCTCTGGTTCTAATCACGTGCTTTAAAAAAAACATCTAGGTGGCTCTTCTCCTCCTCGCTTCTGCCATGCGTCTCCTCCCCTCCTCCTAGGGATCCAATAGGACCACCTGTCCTTTCAGCCAATGGGGTGAAAGGTATCAAACCCGCTTCCCGATTGGCCCGGAGGAGGATTAGTGTTGCAACAACAAATATTCATTCGCTGTTGCAACACACTTGTGTGGACTCTGGGCTATGCATGAATCTAACCATTGTATATAGGGGTGGCCTGGAGAGAGGGGGCGGTGCCTGGGTGCCCCTAATGGATGGACCACCCCTGCTTTTGATAGTAATAGGCAGGGACAGGTACTCTTTATGGAGGGTTTTGGGGTCTATAAGATCCTCATTTGCACTTAAAAGCATTCAAAACAACAAAATCTGTGTTTTTTAATGCTTCCGATTTTATTTTTAAATCTGGCACTAATGGTTTCTGAGTAAACCGGAAGTGGTGTCATGTCATGACTTGGCTCTGCTTGGCAGTCCGGCCAGCTGGAGGATGTGCTGGCTGGTCACTTGGGTCTCCCAGTGGGACAGGAGAGCCCAAGAGAGCCACGGAAGGTAGCGGGGGGGCCTTCCCTCTCGCTGCTTGTGAGCCCCCATTCACATTGTAACGCCGTGTACGCGGCGTATTTTGCCGCGATTAGGTTACTTTTTTTTATTTCACAAAGAATTGCCATTGATGTCTATGGCCGAACGCCAATGCCGCCTGAAAAAAAGGGTCCGGGACTTGTTTTCAGGCGGCAGGCGTACGGCGTTTATGAGATGTGAACCATTTCATAGACATCAATGGCAATTCTCCCCTCCAGCGGCACGAGCGTCGGGCGTCGGGCGTTTTGTCGCCAAGGTGTGAATGGAGCCTGATAGCAATCGAGCTGCTAGTAAGCTGCTCTGATTGCTATTACAAAAGAGATGACCACCGGCAGCAGCAGGCATCATCCTGGTACATCCACCGAAAGGACTGGAAGTGGCTAAAGAGCATCCCCCTGCCCTTCTGCCTTGGGGGAGAACGCCGCCCCCATAAAAAATGCTGCCCAAGGCAAACTCCTTGTTAGCCTCGCGGTGGATCCACCCGTAGTCACATTTGGTATCGCTGACAAGAGACCTGCTCGACTGAATGTGGTTGTGCCGTAACCATCCATGTGGTTGCAGTGCGGTGCTTCTGCCACATCCAGAAGGCAGCGTATCATCTTGTAGCCACCTGCCAAATCCCACAGAAAAGCAATAAAACAAAGATCATTTTTCAGAAGGTGGTGAACACCGTCACAAGCAGAAACAAGGCCTGGTGCTTGGTTTACACCCAAGCCCTTATTTACACCTATGCCTTATTGAAATCGCTCTACTTCAGCGTGATTTCAAAGCCGCAGGTCAGTGCGATTTGCACGTCCGATTTCATTGCGGCTGGAGGCTTTGTTTAACCAGTTAAGCCCCGGACCAATATGCAGCCTAAAGACCCAAGGTGTTTTTACAGTTCGGGACTGCGTCGCTTTAACAGACAATTGCGCGGTCGTGCGACGTGGCTCCCAAACAAAATTGGCGTCCTTTTTCCCCCCACAAATAGAGCTTTCTTTTGGTGGTATTTGATCACATCTGCGGTTTTTAGTTTTTGCGCTATAAACAAAAATAGAGCGACAATTTTGAAAAAAATGCAATATTTTTTACTTTTTGCTGTAATAAATATCCCCCAAAAACATATATAAAAACATTTTTTTTCCTCAGTTTAGGCCGATACGTATTCTTCTACCTATTTTTAGTAAAAAAAATCGCAATAAGCGTTTATCGATTGGTTTGCGCAAAATTTATAGTGTTTACAAAATAGGGGATAGTTTTATTGCATTTTTATTAATTTTTTTTTTTTTACTACTAATGGCGGCGATCAGCAATTTTTTTCGTGACTGCGACATTATGGCGGACACTTCGGACAATTTTGACACATTTTTGGGACCATTGTCATTTTCACAGCAAAAAATGCATTTAAATTGCATTCTTTATTGTGAAAATGACAGTTGCAGTTTGGGAGTTAACCACAGGTGGCGCTGTAGGAGTTAGGGTACACCTAGTATGTGTTTACAACTGTAGGGGGGTGTGGCTGTAGGAATGACGTCATCGATCGTGTCTTCCCTATAAAGGGAATGACGCGATCGATGCGCCGCCATAGTGAAGGACGGGGAAGCCGTGTTTACATACGGCTCTCCCCGTTCTTCAGCTCCGGGGAGCGATCGCGACGGAGCGGCTATAAACAAATAGCCACGCCGTGGTCCCGGATCGCTCCCCGAGCGAACCCGACCGCCGCATGTAGCGGGGGGGGGGGTCCCGATCGGACCCCCCACCCGCTAATAGGCAAGGACGTACGTGTACGCCCATGTGCCTGTACGTGCCATATTGTGGACGTATATGTACATGCGGGGTCGGGAACTGGTTAAAGTGGTTGTAAACACTTAGGCCCGGATTCACAAAGAGTTACGCCGGCTTATCAGTAGATACGCCGACGTAACTCGGAATCTAAGCCCGTCGTAAGTTTAAGTGTATGCTCAAACTGAGATACACTTAAACCTAGCTAAGATACGATGGCCTGCGCCGTCGTATCTTAGGGTGCAATTTTTCTGCAGGCCGCTAGGTGGCGTTTCCGTTGATTTTGGCGTAGAATATGTAAATGACTAGATACGCCGATTCACGAACGTACGCTTGCCCGTCGCAGTAAAGATACGCCGTTTCCGTAAGAGATACGCCGCGTAAAGATAAAGCTGCCCCCTAGGTGGCGTAGCCAATGGTAAGTATAGCCGTCGTTCCCGCGTCGAAACGAGGGCTTGTGCCGGAGCGAGCACGTGTTTTTTCACATGTTTTTAGCACGCAGAGTTGCAGAGTTGCGTGTAGGGGGGGGGGGGCTATTAATTTCAACGTGATTGCCCTGCGCATGAGAAATGTGGAAAAGAAGCTGTAAAAAGAAATGCGCCGCACTGAACCACAAGGTGCTATGGCACCGTGCAGTTTGGCAAATGTAAAAAAAAAAACACATGCGTTTGCAAATGCATGGGAGTGCCTTTAAAAACGAATGGCACCCTCATGCTAAAGTGCGTGCGTTTCTCTGCATGACAGAAAAGCATGTGATTTTTGCACACGTTCCTGCATGTAGACATGTGAACCGAGCCTTAGACATTCTTAGAAAAAAATGTGTGAACTTCTGGAGATGTAATAAATACCTCTGTATATTTCACTGACACATTCCTTAGCATTGATGAACTGATAGCCCAACTCAAGGTGAAAGTTTTTTCCTTTTTTTTTAGTTTTTCATTGAGCAAGTAAGATTCAGAATTTCGGACAGGTTTTTAAAGCTGTGTCCTCATTGGGGAGATTCACCATCACTTCCTGTCCCAGTGACACCAGGACAAGAAATTAGCACAGCTGTCACCAGGATAGGAAAAAAAACTAAGCTACTTTTCCCTTGCCCCATCACACAGAAATCTCATCACTTCCTGTTCTTGTGACAACCAGTAACTGGGAAAGGAAGTGAAGGTAAATCTCCCCAACAGCCACACAGAGAGGAATAGAAGAGTGATAAAGGTTCTATCTCTTTTCACCTGACGAAAATCTAATTGTTTTTTTATTTATAATTAAAAAAAAAAATACATTTAAAAATGATTTTATTTTACAGTGTTTAAAAATGATTTATTATAATAATTTTTAAATATTTTTATTTTTTAAAGGGCAGGGAAGCTGGCAGCGCCATGGAAGGAAGTGGCGTGGCACAGTGACGGGGGGGCACAGGGGGGGTGGGATCAGAAGTAAGCAGAACAGGGAGGGGGATCGGTGCAGGGGATGCAATTACAGGAACAACGCCTCCTGCTGTTCGGGCCCCCCCTGTGGGCCCGGGCCCCCTACAGGAGGACTGGTGGTCCGTCCCCCCCTGTGTGGCCATTTTATCACCTTTTTTGCCAAATCAGTATTTTCATTATTTTTGCTCTGGCTGTATGTGCCCAGCAAGGACTGCAGATACCTGGAGTAAAGGACTGAGAACTATAAATACCTCCTCTTTATGACCATATTTGGAGTAGCCCCACCCATGAGGTTAAACCTCACCCCCTTGGGGTCTAAAAGAAGGGTAACTGGTAAAATAAGTTCTTAATCCAGATCAGAAGCGGTCATACTCACAATCAAATGAACAGATGAGACGTTCATGGGCAAAACGGACATCAGACCGCCACACCTGTGCGGAAAGATAATAAAAGCAACATATTACAATTTTATAATCACTAGAAAACCCTCGGCTAACGTCTGTTTTCTTCTATAACACAATTGGAGTCTATGTATAAAAAAAAAAATTTATATGTCTCAAGCATTCGCTCAGCTGTCATTAATAATGCCGTATTTTGCCTAATGCATTTATTTCCATCAACGCCATCTAGTGGACATAATGTGGTACTCTCCTGAAATATCTCAATCAGGAAAACACTGCACCATGGCCACTAGATGGCGCTGACGATCATAGGAACTAAACGTATTAGGTAAAAATATGGAATTATTCGTGAAAACATTTGCACAGCAACATTTTATAAATAGATCCCTGTGTCTTTTTTTTAACCTGAGACTCCCATTTAAAGTGATAGTAAACGTTCCTGTTTAAAAAAAAAAAAAAAAAGCACTTTTAGTTTTCTGGTGTTTGGTCAACTTTAGTCGGTCCAGCGCTGCTGCTGCCAGCCTGGCATACAACAAATAATTGGGATCACCAATATAAAAATGTTATTTTCATTTTATTATTACATTTTTTTATTGTTCAGAATTTCCGAATGTTCAAAGGAAAGTCTATTGGTATAAGCCCAGCTTTAGGCCGGCCCTACTGAACATTATATAATTTTCTTTTAGATTTACAAAATATAATATCCAATCAAGCAGACCCTTGCTGAAGGTGAATCGAAAAGGAAATTGTATAGAAATTGTACAAGAAAATTGTATAACGTGAGATCAGCTTAGGTCAATCCGGTTCCCCGTCACCTTGCAACGCTGCCGCTGCTAGCCTGGTGCACAACAGATGACTGGGATCACCAATAAAAAGGCGTAAAGATAAATAATATTGACAATGTTTGGACAGATAGATAGTATATATTGTTTTTATATTTGTTCTTTATCTGCAAAGATTAGACAAACAAAAGGTAGATAGAGACAGTTCCTACCTTGATACAACGACCGAGGCCGGGCCAAGGAAGGGAGAGCTGCATCGTTTTCGATTGCTTCTGAAAGATAAAATTAATCATCTCAATATGAAAAATATATTTTTTTAAGGCGAACTAGGCACAGTTAAGCGTAGATTAAAAAATCAATACAATTCAGAATTAAAAACAGGAACCAGGTAGACAACACTTCCAAAAATGAAGAGTAAAAAATGGTGATGCGGGAGATGAAACAGGTAAAAATAAAATTCTTTCCATTTCGGGTACAGCAAGTCGTATTTACAAGTTTTTATTTTAGCAACAGGGACACTGTCAACTGTACTCTCGGGGTCGTATTTATATATAATAAAAAAAAAAAAACACAGAGTAATTAGTCCTGTGAAGGTGCATGTACATTTTTTCTGTGAAAATGGAGCAAAAAAAACTTACTTTTTCTAGTCAATTTTCTGTGCTGGACAAATGTTTTTCATTGGTTTAAAACAGAAAATACTGGGGCAGATTCACGTACCTCCGCGCATCTTTCCGCCGGGCGCAGCGTATCTAAGATACACTACGCCGCCGTAATTTTTTTTTCGAATCCTCAAAGAATTTGCGCTTTAAGTTACGGCGGCGTAGTGTATCTTTGGCGGCGTAAGGGCGCGGAATTCAAATGGATGTGTTTTATGTAAATACGTCGTGACCCGACGTAAACAATGTTTTTTTTAACGGCGAATGTGCCGTCCGTGGGGGTATCCCAGTGCGCATGCTCGAAATTAAACCGGAACCAGCCAATGCTTACAACGGTGACGTCATTCTACGCAAATTCCTATTCGCGAACGACTTACGCAAACGACGTAAAAAATTCAAAATTTGACGCGGGAACGACGGCCATACTTAACATTGAGTACGCCTCATAATAGCAGCTTTAACTATACGCCGGAAAAAGCCGAACGCAAACGACGTAAAAAAATGCGCCGGACGGACGTACGTTCGTGGATCGCCGTAACTAGCTAATTTGCATACTCGACGCGGAATTCGACGGAAACGCCACCTAGCGGACGGTGGAAAAAATGCACCTAAGATCCGACGGCGTACTAAGACGTATCTATCTATCTATCTATCTATCTATCTATCTATCTATCTATCTATCTATCTATCTATCTATACATATATATATATATATATATGTATATGTATATATATATCTATACATCTATATATATATATATATATATATATATATATATACATATATATATTTATATATATATATATATATATATATATATATATATATATATATATATATATGTATGTATAGATATATATATGTATAGATATATAGATAGATAGATAGATAGATAGATAGATAGATAGATAGATAGATAGATAGATAGATATAGATATATCTATATATATATGTGGGTAAAGTGCTGAATAAAATGATGGCACTATATAAGTGCCTGTAATAAATAAAAATAAATAAATAATAACCATAGGGGTGCACAGCCTATTGGATTAGGGTATTTTTATTTTTATTTTATTTTTTTATAATATTTTTTTATTTTATTTTTTTACGATCGGTTAGGGGGCTTTGGTAATATACGAGTGCTTTGGATTACAAGCATGCTTCTGGAACGAATTGCAGTGGAACCTCGGATAATCCGTTCCATGAGAATGCTCGTAATCCAATGCACTCGCATATCAAAGCGAGTTTCCCCATAGAAGTCAATGGAAACTAAAATAATTTGTTCCGCATTGACTTCTATGGCATGTAATACCGCATGTGGCTAGATGTGGGGGGGCGCTGGCGAGCCTTGGAAATAGTTTTTACAAGTATTTCTAAGCTCTGGCGCCCCCACACCTTTAGCCAAATGTGGTATTGCACACAGCTGTGGCTTGAATCCTGCTTGTTTTGCGAGACAACACTCGCGAACAGAGTCAGGATTTAAAGATTAAAAAGAAATGCTCGTATTGCGAAACGCTCGTTAACCGCTTTACTCGCAATTCGAGTTTTCACCGTATGCTCGTAATCCAAGGTACAACTGTATCACCATATTTTTTTAATATGATTATCTTCTATGATCTCTAGCTCCATCTAGAGGCCATATTTTAGGTATTTTAGAAAAAGTCTGCATCAGGCCACTAGATGGAGCTAATGTTCATAGAAGATAATCATTCAGCGAAAACATCTGCATGGTGAGTTTTTTATTTTTTTATAAATTGCGTTTCCAAATAAACTAAAGATCGCTGCAAAAAGTTAAGTAAATCTTTTTGCTCACCGCTGAAAAATGATATACCGCGGAATGGATGTGGCAGGCGCCCGTACTCTGGTTTTGGTAGCAGATCGCCCCATTGAAAGCGGCCGGAACCTCAGAGGAGATTTTCAGAAGCACATCAAAGAGGTTGGATTTAACTTCCACTTTCCAGACCCGATCTGCAGAAAACAGAAGACAAAACATAATTTTTCTTTTACTAGAATACAAAACCGCAATTCAAACAATATTTCCTCATTTTATGAATGAACATATTTTTTAAAACTTTCCAGTCCTTTGAGTACAAATAGATGATTATTCCATTGTGAGCGTCTGGCAGGGAGACAGCAGACAGATGTGTGCAATCAGAAAAGTAAAGCCGTTTTATTTGTAAGAGGGGGGGGGGGGGTAATCAGATCACACGTGGGGCCACAGAAGTACCAATTACAGGGTAAACTGTGACCAATTGATTTATGCCACTTTATCAGAGATTAACCACTTAACCCCCGGACCATATTGCTGCCCAAAGACCAGAGCACTTTTTGCGATTCGGTACTGCGCCGCTTTAACTGACAATTGCGCGGTCGTGCGACGTGGCTCCCAAACAAAATTGGCGTCCTTTTTTCCCCACAAATAGAGCTTTCTTTTGGTGGTATTTGATCACCTCTGCGGTTTTTATTTTTTGCGCTATAAACAAAAATAGAGCAACATTTTTGAAAAAAAATAATATTTTTTACTTTTTGCTGTAATAAATATCCCCCAAAAATATATAAAAAAACATTTTTTTTCCTCAGTTTAGGCCGATACGTATTCTTCTACATATTTTTCGTAAAAAAAAATCACAATAAGCGTTTATTGATTGGTTTGCGCAAAAGTTATAGCGTTTACAAAATAGGGGATAGTTTTATGGCATTTTTGTTAATATTTTTTTTTTACTAGTAATGGCGGCGATCAGCGATTTTTTTTCGGTACTGCGACATTATGGCAGACACTTCGCACACTTTTGACACATTTTTGGGACCATTGGCATTTTTATAGCGATCAGTGCTATAAAAATGCATTGGATTACTATAAAAATGCCACTGGCAGTGAAGGGGTTAACACAAGGGGGCGGGGAAGGGGTTAAGTATGTCCCTGTGTGTGTTCTTACTGTGGGGGGGGGTGGACTTACTAGGGGAAATGACCGATCTTCTGTTCATACATTGTATGAACAGAAGATCAGCATTTCCCCCGCTGACAGGACCGAGAGCTGTGTGTTTACACACACAGCTTCCGGTCCCCGCTCTGTAACGAGCGATCGCGTGTGCCCGGCGGCGATCGAGCCCGCCGGGCACACGCACGGGAGTCGGGGGCGAGCGGGGGGCGCGTGCGCGCCGCCGGAGGAGCGCCGTATAGCTACGGGCTCTCACCCAGGAGAGCTGACCTGCCGCCGGAGGAGCCACCGTATAGCTACGGGCTCTCGCCCAGGAGAGCCGACCTGCCGCCGTATAATGACGGTGCGCGGTCGGCTAGTAGTTGAAGATGTTGTAAAGGGTATTTATTTTTAATTAAAATAATAAACCTGTTATACCTACCTGCTTTGTACAGAGTATCCTGAAACCTCCTCTTCTGGGGTCCTCTGCTCTTGGCTCCTCCTCTTCTCTGTGTGCCACCTTAGTAAACTGCTTCCTAGGGTGGCACACCTGCGGGCTTACTCCTGAGCCGTGCTGTGTGCATTCATTGACATACACAGCACAGCTTGGCTCTGCCCCCAATCTCGCCTCACAGGATTTGATTGACAGCAGCAGGAGCCAATGGCTTATTATTAATAATAATAATAATTCATTCCGTCCCATTTGTTTAGATGCAGCATTAGTTATTTCGGATAATTCGTAGCTTTGGATAAATTTGTATTGGTTACGTTCACTAACAGCCAAATTTGAAAGGAAATTCAGCCTATTAGGCGTCCATTAATAGCAGAAGAGGACGGGAGAAGACATCAAGGATTCGGAGGGAGCGTGGAGGACAACGCTGACCCGAGACAGGTCAGTGCCGGCCCGGGGGGGGGGGCACACTGGCAGCATTTGATTAGGGAAAACTAGTGACAAATGATGGGGCAAACTGGCGGCGATTGATGGGGCACAATTGATGGTTACAGTAGCTGCGTTTGATGGCACAGTGGTGGCAATTCATGGGTACAGTGGCTGCAATTGATGGGCACAGTGGCTGTGTTTGATGGGCACAGTGGCTGCGTTTGATAGGCACAGTGGCTACGTTTGATAGGCACAGTGGCTGCGTTTGATAGGCACAGTGGTGACAATTCATGGGTACAGTGTCTGTGCTTGATGGGCACAATGGCAGCGTTTAATGGGCACAGTGGTGGCAATTTATGGGTACAGTGGCTGCATTTGATGGGCACAGTGGCTGCGTTTGATGGGCACAGTGGCAGCGTTTGATGGGCACAGTGGCTGCGTTTGATGGGCACAGTGGCTGCGTTTGATGGGCACAGTGGCTGCGTTTGATGGGCACAGTGGCTGCGTTTGATAGGCACAGTGGCTCCGTTTGAGGGGCACAGTGGTGGCAATTCATGGGTACAGTGGCTGTGCTTGATGGGCACAATGGCAGCGTTTAATGGGCACAGTGGTGGCAATTTATGGGTACAGTGGCTGCATTTGATGGGCACAGTGGCTGCGTTTGATGGGCACAGTGGCAGCGTTTGATGGGCACAGTGGCTGCGTTTGATGGGCACAGTGGCTGCGTTTGATGGGCACAGTGGCTGCGTTTGATGGGCACAGTGGCTGCGTTTGATGGACACAGTGGCTGCGGTTGATGGACACAGTGGCTGCGTTTGATGGGCACAGTGGCTGCGTTTGATGGGCACAGTCGCTGCATTTGATGGGCAAAGTAAGGCTGCAATTGATGGGGTTTTTTTTTTTTTTTTCAGTTTGTTTGCGCCCCCCCCCCAAAAAAAATTTTGAGCACCAGCCGCCACTGTCGTCCACCATTATACTTTTGGTCATAAAGAAAATGTTTCTATTTAATACAATTAAATGAACTTACCGCTGTTGTTGGGACATTTGACAAAGGTGTGATAACCTAATGTGAACTGAAAAAAAAAAGGAAAAACACAAATATAAAAAACAAGCTTCATAATACAATTGACAAAACTGGTGCACTCAGGAAGAGATGACCATGTGCTTGACATGCCAACCAGAACAAACATGGTCATAGTAGGTGGACACTCTACACCAGTCCACCACTCACCACCCACTACACAGATATATTCCTCCATCAAATATGAAAGTGATGGGACATTTTAAGCTTTATTTCTAACAGAGCAATTTAAAGTGGCTCATGCTTGGGCATTTCAAATAGATACCGCCACATCTTTTCCAAGTCAGCCACATTCAGCTTGAAGAGGCCTCATGAAAAACCACCACAGGCTCCCGATTTTGTTCTCTGCTCTGTTGACCACTTTTTACACGATGAAAGATAAAAATTGTTGTTAGCCAAAAGTGCCTCGTCTTTTACATCCCTAGTTCTAATAATATCACAATGGTGTAGTGGTTAGCACTTTAGCCTTGCAGCACTGGGGTCCTCAGTTCAGATACCAACACTCTATTTGAGGACACTATCTGCATGGAGTTTGCATGTTCTCCTTCTGCTTGCATGGGTTTCCTTTCACATTCTAAAGACACACTGGGAGGTTAACTGGTCCCAGTAGTGTATGCAAGCTCCTAGGGGGAAGGCAGAGCCTGGACAAGGGAGGGGCAGGACAGACAGTTGCCCTGGGTGCAGCGCCCTCATATGGGGGGTACCCACAGCGAGCACCTCTCTGCAGGGCCGGTGCCACCACTAGGCAGCCGCCTAGGGCGCACTGCTGCCTAAGGCACCTGGTCGCTGGTGTTCCTACTCTCCTCTCTCTGCAGCAAGCAACTAAGTCTCAGCATCAGCAGGCAGCCACCGCTCTGTTCGCACATAGTGTCAGAGGCGCAGCGGCGGCGGGGGACTGTGTCTGTGTCCTGACTCCCGAATGAAGGGAAGCAGGCAAACATTCATCCAATGAGGTCAAGCGTTCTCTCAGTTCTCGATGTTAGAGCCAACACGGAACATCTACAGCAGGAATATGCAAATTAGAGGACCTCCAGCTGTTGCAGAACTACAATTCCCATGAGGCATAGCAAGACTCTGACAGCTACAAGCATGACACCCAGAGGCAGAGGCATGATGGGACTTGTAGTGTTGCAACAGCCGGAGGTCCACTAATTGCATATCCCTGATCTACAGCATCACACCAATGCTGCCGCAAGGAGGTGAGGATGTATTTTCAAATCTCGAATTTCCGAATATTCGGAAAAATTTGGATATTTCCCAATAAACAAATTTGTCTAAATTCGTTAAAAAAACGAATTTGGAACTAAACTAATTGCACATGTCTAGAAAATAGGTGAAAATGAAAATTGGTGATTTTACATGCAATATTTTAGATTGATGTCAGGTCTATATCAGCTGGCCAACCAAGCTCTCTTACCTTGAAACATAGGTTGGGGTCTCTGTCGATGTTGGAAATTGAATATTTCTGGAATAAAATAATTCAGCATCAAATAATTTACTATCAGCATCTCAAGACATCTGAATATGGAACCTCGGATTGCGAGTAACGCAGTTAACGAACGTTTTCACAAAACGAGTAATATTTTTTTTTTTAAATCCTGACTCGGAGTGCTGTTTCGCAAAACGAGCAGGATTCAAGCCACAGTGGTGTGCAGTACTGCATTTGGCCAGAGGTGTGGGGGCGCCAGAGCCGTTCGGATATACGCAGAAACACTCGGAAATACCACATTCCCGAGTGTTTCCGAGCCTTTCCGCTGGTTTCTGAGTATTTCTGAGTTTTCCTGGCTCCCCCTTACCTCTGGCCACATGCCTCACTTCCTGTTCTTCTGTCTGTAACTCCACACAGTAATGCAAGGCTTTCTTCCTGGTGTGGAGTGTTGTGCTCGCCCCCTCCCTTGGACTTCAGGAGAGTCAGGACGCTCTCTAGGTTGCAGATAGAGAAAGGAGCTGTGTGTTAGTGGGCGTCCTGACTCTCCTGTAGTTCAAGGGAGGGTGCGAGCATGACACTCCACACCAGGGAGAAAGCCTCACATTACTGTGCGGAGTTACAGACAGAAGAACAGGAAGTGAGAATTTCTCAGAAGAAATAAGGACATTTAAAAGCAAAATGGAAGGATGAGGTAAGTGAAGGAGGACTGCACTAAGGTAAAGGAAGCCATTTAGGAAAAATGTTTACCTTTACAACCCCTTTAACCGCCTCAAAACTAAGTGCAGGAGTCCTTCATGTCCTCACAATCAGGGCCGCTGTAAGGAATCATGGGGCCCCATACAGCCTACCTGACAAGAGGGGGAGAAACCTGTGTGAGAGACACGGAGGGCATTGTTCTTCACCGATCCTCCTGCTGTCCGGGCCCCTCTGTGTGCCGGGGCCCCCTACAGGAGGGCTGGTGGTCCCCCCCTATCAGCAGCCCTGCTCACAATGGTTAACTTAGTTGCAGTAAAAAGATGTAGCACCAGTTGGCGCTCCAGATAAAGCAATTCAGCAATTGGTTTGCCAAGAAGAGTTTCGTAAGGATCCCTCTTGAGATTAACATGAAATATATTGCGAACAAGAATGTAAATTCTGACCCATAACCTGCAAACCTTTGGACACGACCACCATATGTGTGCCATAGTGCCCTGCTGTCTGTGGACATCCTCTGAATTACTCTCAATACATTTTTATTAAGATTTTTAAAGGATAGAAAACATAATCAAGGACGTTATTTAACTACTTGCCGACTGGCTCACGCTGATATACGTTGGCAGAATGGCACGGCTGTGCAAAACAACGTATGGGTACGTTGTTCCCTTTAAGAGTCGCCGAAGGCACACACACGCCCGCGGCACGGCGGGGGACCTGATGCGCGTGGCTGGCGGGCACGATCGCGCGCACGAGAGCCAGCAGGGGATTTGTGTGTGTAAACACACAAATCCCTGTTCTGTCAGGGGAGAGGAGACCTATCGTGTGTTCCTAGTATGTAGGAACAACAATATGTCTCCTCCCCCAGTCAGTCCTATCCTTAAGGCCCGTACACACAATCAGATATTCCAACAACAATTGTCAGATGTACTTGTTTTGTTAGATAATCCGACCGCCTGTACGCTCCATCAGACAATTGTTGTCGGAATTTCCGAAAACAAATGTTGGCCGTGCAGGCTCTCAAATTGTCCGACAACAAATGTGTTCCGTCGGATTATTCCAAAAGTACAAACACGCATGCTCCGAACCAATGCTAACTATCAGACAACATTAGCAGAAGTTGCCCAAAGGACTGAAAATGAAAATTGTTTTGTGAATGTTGGCTGAAAAAGTTCTGCCGTCTGTATGCAGAACAAGTTCACGGCCAACGCCCTTCAGACAAAAATCCACGGATTTGTCCGATGAAAGTCCGATCGTGTGTATGAGGCTTTATAAACACTAACTAGGGAACCCCTTGATCGCCTCCTAGTGTTAACCCCTTCCCTACCAGTGACATTTACACAGTAATCAGCATTTTTATAGCACTGATCGCCGTATAAATGCCAATGGTCCCAAAAATGTGCCAAAAGTGTCCGCCGCAATACCGCTAAAAATTGCATATCACCGCTATTACTAGTAAAAAAATATATATAATAAAAATGCAATAAAAATGCAATAAATCTTTACCATAGATGGCAGACACTATAACTTTTGCGCAAACCAATCATTATACGCTTATTGCGATTTTTTACCAAAAATATGTAGAAGAATACGTATCGGCCTAAACTGATGAAGAAATTGTTTTTTTATAAACATTTTTGGGGGATATTTATTATAGCAAAAAGTAAAAAAAAATATCTATATTTTTTAAAATTGTTGCTCTTGTTTTGTCTATAGCGCAAAAAAAAAAAAAAAACGCAGAGGTGATCAAATACCACCAAAAGAAAGCTCTATTTGTGGGGAAAAAACAACGCAAATTTCATTTGGGTACAGCGTCGCACTGAGCAAACATTTTTTATATATATATATATATATATATATATATATATATATATATTTTTTTTTTTGGGGGATATTTCTTATAGCAAAAAGTATTGTTTTTTTTTCAAAATTGTCGCTCTATTTTTGTTTATAGCGCAAAAAATAAAAACCGCAGAGGTGATCAAATACCACCAAAAGAAAGCTCCATTTGTGGGAAAAAAAAGGACGCCAATTTTGTTTGGGAGCCACGTCGCACGACCGCGCAATTGTCAGTTAAAGCGACGCAGTGCCCGATTGTAAAAAGTGCTCTGGTCAGGAAGGGGGTAAAATCTTCCGGGGCTGAAGCGGTTAAATGATAAAAGGTGGAGCCTCTCTGAAAAATGATACTGAGTTAATGAGAGACTTATATAGCGCAACACATGCGAACTGAATCGCCTGTGGTATATTGTAATTGAATTTATCATCGACATATAACACATCTGTTTGTTGGCAAAGAGGATGGGCATTACTGCCCACATACTACACATATGCACCCATGGGTGGCAGAGCTTTCTCTGCTAAGAGCGTACTCCCAGCACATTCCCAGCACAGTGACCGAGCTGTCAAAGACAGCTCAGTCCGCGCTGATGATTAGGAGTTGTCGGGACCGGCTCCTGATCATGTGACCGCCAATCAAATTTGTCATGCGATTAGCCACTTGTCATGTGATTCCTCCACCTTCCCTGGAGCATACAGACCCTATTCAACGTACACCGGGGCTGGACGGGAAGCGGTAAAGATGGCCACAGATATACATGGAGTGCTAATCATGTAAGCACAACTGTCCAAATACATGTGCATTACCGGCTGATCCTAAATGTATGCTTGGCTCTCCTGAGTATTCATTTCATGTGATAGTTGACAAGAGATGTCCAAATCGCCCTCATCAATCTAATCTGAACTCACCAGGTCATATGGTTCTATGGTGGCATCATCGACCGTCACGCAGCTTCCATTTTGCTTTCTGCATAGAGAAACATTGGGACTCCATGTCTGGCATGGACTAATATAGTGAACCATCATGGTGTTGGCTTTAAACGTTATCTCCTTTGTAGACACCCTCATCAGATCTGCGAAATCTGTAAGAAGATCGGTTTTATTTAATGCAGCGGGGAATATAATAAGGAAACAAACACACAGGGAGCTATTTTTTTTAAACGTGTTGCACGATGTTTGGACATATTTGTGCTAAACTAAACTAAACTAAATTTCACTGTATGTTTTCCTGTAGCAACAGCTCCATCTAGTGGTCAAAATGTGGTATATTTTCATATTAGGGTATTTCAGAAAGTTGTATTGCACTTGGCCACTTGATGGAGCTGATGATGTAAGAGTTAAAAAAATGGAACTTCCGCTTTTCCGGGAAAAAGGACACAAAAAAGGTGATCAAATACCACCAAAAGAAAGCTCTGATTGTGGGAAAAAAAGGACACAAATTTTGTTTGGGTGCCACGTCCCACGACCGCGCAATTGTCAGTTAAAGTGACGCAGTGTCGTATCACAAAAAAATGGCCCATTTTTGCGATTTGGCACTGCGTCATTTTAACTGACAATTGCGCGGTCGTGCGATGTGGCACCCAAACCAAATTTACGTCCTTTTTTTCCCACAATCAGAGCTTTCTTTTGGTGGTATTTGATCACCTTTGCGATTTTTATTGTTTGTTACTATAAACAAAAATAGAGCGACAATTTTGAAAAAAAAAAAAAAACACTATATTTTTTACTTTTTGCTATAATAAATATCCCCAAAAAATATATAAAAAAATGTTTTCCCTCAGTTTAGGCCGATACGTATTCTTCTACAAACTTTTGGTAAAAAAATAAATAAAATCGCAATAAGCGTATATTGATTGGTTTGCGCAAAAGCTCCTCTCGCGCTGATTTCCTGGACGTACAGGACGTCAGCGCGAGAGTATCCGAGCCTGCCCGACCATACACGAGTGTACTGCGCTCTGTATATGTCGGCGCAGTATTTTAAACTCGGCGCGGGAAACGAGCGAGGACGCCGCAGAAGGACGCCGGACCCGACGAAGAGGACACCCGAAGCCGCAGACGGACGCCGGACCCGACGAGGCCGCCGATGGACGCCGCGCAAGACACCAAAACTGTAAGTACAAAAAATCTTTTTTTCCACAGGAATTTCGGGCAATTTTAGGGGTGCGCGCTATACCCCAATAAATACGGTAATGTTTTATAAATAGAATCCGCAGCATTAAAATTTTAGGCCCTGTACACACAGGATTCCTGGCAAGCTTGTCTTGCAAAGCTGTGCATGCAGACGACCATTCAAAAGAACCGCCGATCTTTTGAATGGCAAGAACGCAGTGACACCATCGTCTACGATGAGCCGGCGCTCATCACATTCGATGCCGTCGCCGCCATCTTGCTACACCCCACACTAAACTTGGATGCTACCGCGCATGCGTCAAACTCTTATCGAGCATGCGCGCATGGGTGTTTTTATAGGTTTTGTGCCGCCCTAGGCCTGGTGAAACTCGCGCACCCCCTACTTTATATATGACGCACCCCTTCCTTTTTAAGACCCGCCCTATCATTTTCATGGGAGGAGGACAGAGGGACAGGATGGGATGAGCACAGGGGGACAGGGTGGGATGAGGACAGAGGGACAGAGCATCTTTTAATTTGGGGGGAGAGGGTGGTATGGGGATATGTGCTGGGGAGTGATTTGATTTTTCGCCGCACCCTGCAAAGTGCCACCCTAGGCCTGGGCCTTGTCGGCCTAGGCCTTAATACATCACTGCATGCGCGGGTTTACCTGGAACAGGTAAGCATACAGACGAACGGTTTCTCGGCAGGAAACCCTCTGCCGGGAATCCCGACGGGAAAATAGAGAGCAGGGTTCTCTATTTTCCCGTCAGGATTCTTGGCTGTTTTCCTGACGGGAAAACTGCTAGGGAGCATACACACGGCCGGGATTCTCAGCCAAATGCTCTCCTGGCAGTTTTCCTGTCGTGTGAACGAGGCTTTAGGTATTGTTAGCCGCAGGCATGGCATTACTTACAAGGCTCCGGCTGCTCTATAAAGGGACACTCTTGTTTCCGTCTACTATTAGGTTGTGCATAAAATACCTGGGGAAGAAAAAGTGACACAAATCAAAATACAAATTCTGGCCATCCAACACACACATATACAGGCAAAGCTTCTCTAGCAGGCTAACAGCGTGCACGCCATCAGCTCCGTGCTCCTTATAAAGTCCGTTATGGTAGAGCGCACTGGGTGGAGTCTGATGACTAGAGTTGCCACCTTTTTTTCAAGTGAAACACTTTAGCGACGCACAACAATTTTTTTTATAGTATAAACTATACATATATTTTGCTATTAAATAACATTTATAATTATATGAAGTTAATAACAAGAGTCCCCCTTTACATCAGAGTCCACAGAGTTCCCCTTTTACATCTGAACTCGCAGAGTCCCCTTACACTGTGACTAAGGGGGGACGCTGCAGACTCTGATGTAAGGGAGAAACCTGGGGACTCTGACATAAGGGATGCTCTGGGAACCCTGATGTAAGAGGGAACGCTGAGAACTCTGATGTACAGGGCCGCCATCAGGAATTACGGGGCCCCTTACACAGCTTCAGGTATGGGCCCTCCTGGAGCAGAGAACCGGAGGGGGTGCTGCCGCCTGAAATTGAGAGAAGGGGGGGGGCTGCCGCAAATTGAGAAGTGGGGGGGGCCCTTTAAAAAAAAGAGAAGAAATAAAGAAAAATATATATAAAAAAAGGGGGTAGCCATACGGGGCCCTTTAACAAAAAGAAAAAAATATATATAAAAAATATATATATTTTTTTTTTTTAAAAAGGGGGGTTGCCATCTGGGGCCCTGGGGACCTTTGGGCCCTTTAATAAAAAAAAAGAAACCTCTGGGCCCTTTGATAAAAAATAAAATAAAAAAAATATATAAAAATAAAAGAAATATAAATCTATATAAAAAATATATTTTTTTTATAAAAAAAAATGGGGGTTGTCATCCGGGGCCCTGGGGGTCTCCGGACCCCTAAAAAATAAAAATTGTCCCTTTAACAAAAAATAAAATAAAAATATATTTAAAAAAATATATTTTGTTTATAAAAAATAAATAAAAAAAGAGGGGGTTGCCATCCGGGGCCCTGGGAACCTCCGGACCCCTAAAAAAAAAAAAAATGTCCCTTTAATGAAAAATAAAATAAAAATATATTAAAACAATATATATTTTTTTTTAATAAAAAATAAATAAAAAAAAGGGGGGTTGCCATCCGGGCCCCTGGGAACCTCCGGAACCCCTAAAAAAAAATGTCCCTTTAATAAAAAATAAAAATATATTAAAAAATATATATATTTTTTTTATAAAAAAAAAAGGGGGGGGTTTCCATCTGGGGCCCTGTGGGCCTCTGGGCCCCTGAGAACCTCCGGACCCCTTTTTTTTAAAGGGTGTTGCCATGCGGGCCCCTGGGGACCTCCGGGCCCCTTACAGGTGTACTGCCTGTACCCCCCTGATGGCGGCACTGCTGATGTATGGAGAGGACTGTAAGGGGGAACACTGTGGCCTCTGGTGTAAAAGGGAACGCTGATGTAAGGGGTGCTCTGAGAACCATGATTTACCTTAGTATACTCACTCAGTAGCAGGAGAGAGAAGGGGGGACTTCAGTCACAGACAGGAATGGATGGTGAGCTCACTCACCCCATCGCAGTCAGCACTTCTCATCCAGATGTAACTGAGGCTGCTGGACTTCAAATTTACAGCCCCCGCTTTCCTTTTCTGAGGCACAGCACCGGGGATTGGAGTGTGGGAAGACACAGAGTGGTGGGGGGGGGAGAGGTGCAGATTGAGCCCTCTCTCCTATCCCGTCTGTGTGTGTGTTTGGGGGGGGGGGGTTGTTAGTGTTTTGTGCAGAGTGGACCGATCCGCCTCTCAGTGGTGCTGGTGGCTCCTCCTCTTCTCAAGTGGCCTGTCGGAGAAGCGCTCTCCTTCAGGACACCCGTGCCGGCATGCTCCCGAGTCCTGCTTCTGCGTGTATTGACACAAAAAGCAGGACTCACCCCCGCCCCCAACACCCCCGTCATTGGATTTGATTGACAGCAGCAGGAGCCAATGGCTATGCGCGGTTCTTTTGACTCGTACGTGTGTACACTCGGCCGGCAAGAGATTCTTGCCAGGAATCTCGTCAGGAAAAACAACGTTTTTTTGCTGACGAGAATCCGGGCCGTGTGCACGAGACTATAGTCACAAATACACAGAAGACAATAGACTGGGAGTGGAGTGTAGAATTAAAATAAAGCGCTGAAGTTGGATCATGTCATTGATACGATAAAAGATGCGACTTCCTTGCGACTTTTGTGATTTTATCATTGCAGTCTGTGGCACTTAAGAGGCAGAAAAAATGTACAGGAACTTTGGCCCAGATTCTCGCAGAATGGCGTAACTTAGGGCGGGCGTAACGTATCTCATTTACGTTACGCCGCCGCAAGTTTTTCAGGCAAGTGCTTTATTCACAAAGAACTTGCCTGTAAAGTTGTGGCGGCGTAGCGTAAATCACCCGGCGCAAGCCCGCCTAATTCAAAATAGGCGGGTAGGGGAGCGTGTAGCATTTAAACTCAGCGCGTTCCCGCGCCGAACGTACTGCGCATGCGCCGTCCGTAAAATTTCCCCAGGGTGCATTGCTCCAAATGACGTCGCAAGGACGTCATTGGTTTAGACGTGAACGTAAATGGCGCCCAGCCCCATTCACGGACGACTTACGCAAACGACGTCAATTTTTAAAATTTCGACGCTGGAACGACGGCCATACTTAACATTGGCTGCGCCTCATATAGCAGGGGCAACTTTACGCCGGAAAATCCTAACGTAAACGTCGTAACTTTACTGCGTCGCGTACGTTCGGGAATTTGCGTGTCTAGCTAATTAGCATACTCGACGGGGAAAACGACGGAGGCGCCAAAAAAAAAATTGCAGTTAAGATCCGACGGCGTAAGAGCCTTACGCCTGTCGGATCTAATGGATATCTATGCGTAACTGATTCTAAGAATCAGTCGCATAGATACGACGGCCCAGATTAGGACTTACGACGGCGTACATGGCGTTGCGCCGTCGTAAGCCCTTTGAGAATGCGGGCCTTTTTTTTTTTAGTCGCTGCGACTTGAGTCACAGCAATTAAGATGCAGCATCCATTGAAATGTGTTTTGATTTTTTTACGGGACAAGTTGCAGCATGGCGAACCTGGGCCCGGCCCCGGCAATCTGCGGTGAGGGCCGATTTGACAGATCGAAGGCGCAACAAATCCTTGCTGCGCAATCAATAGAGACGATAATAGCTGTTATGTAATACATAAAGTAACATGCAATAAGCCAAAACAGCAACAATGACATAACAATTGTAAAGGAGCTGAGCTCACCTCAATACATAAACAGGGAAGTACAGAGTCGTATGATAAGGAGATACTGTGTGAAGAATTGAACTGCAAAACAAACAGTAAAGAGGATACTATGAGTATGAGATAAAACTATCAGTAACAACACACACAGCGCACTCTCAGCAGCACGGGGCCCCATACAGCCTACCTGGCAGGCCCCCCCCCCAATATATCAAGACCATATTTTCACAAAAAATACACTAAAGTCATGGGCCCAGATTCAGGTAGAATTGCGCTATATTTGCGCGGGCACAGGGCAACGATGTTGCCCTGCGCCCACGCAAATATTTGGCGCTGCCCTCGATTCACGGAGCAGTAGCTCCTAGAATTGCGAGGGCGCGCCGGCAAAATTGCCCGGCGTAAGCGCGCGCAATGTAAATGATCCCGCCGGGGGCGGGAATCATTTAAATTAGGCGCGCTCCCGCGCCGAGCGTACAGCGCATGCTCCGTCGGGAAACTTTCCCGACGTGCATTGCGGCAAATGACGTCGCAAGGACGTCATTTGCTTCAAAGTGAACGTGAATGGCGTCCAGCGCCATTCACGCATCACTTACGCAAACGCCGTGAAATTCAAATTTCACGGCGCGGGAGCGGCGGCTATACTTTAGCATTGGCTGCCCCTGCTATTAGAAAGGGCAGCCTTGCGCTAAAGTTGCCGTACGGAAACTCCGTACCTGGCTTGTGCGGGGCCCTCGCAAGTTTGTGAATCAGTTGGTAGTATGCAATTTGCATACTACACGCTGATACACAATGGGAGCGCCCCCTAGCGGCCCACGCAAGAATGCAGCCAAAAATCTGCGTGGCATAAGAGCCTTATGCCGCGCAGATTTTAGGCTGCAGTCGGTGTAACGAGGTTCCTGAATCAGGAGCACTCGTTACACCGGAGCAAGTAAGCAATTGCGCCGTGTAACCTATGGTTACACGGGCGCAATTGCTTCTTGAATCTGGGCCATTATTAGCGGACACAAACATAACAGAGAACCTGTGTGTATTAAACCTTTTTTATTTGTTTTTTACATTTAAAAAAATAAAAAATAGGGGCCCAGATTCACAAACGAGATACGATGGCGTATCTCCAGATACGCCGTCGTATCTCTGAGTCTGGGCGGTCGTATCTATGCGCCTGATTCTTAGAATCAGTTACGCATAGATATCCATTAGATCCGACAGGCGTAAGTCTCTTACGCCGTCGGATCTAAACTGCAGTTTTTTTTTTGACCGCTAGGTGGCGCTTCCGTCTAATTCCGCGTTGAGTATGCAAATTATCTAGATACGCGAATTCCCGAACGTACGCGCGGCCGACGCAGTAAAGTTACGACGTTTACGTTAGGCTTTTCCCGGCGTATAGTTGCCCCTGCTATATGAGGCATAAGTGCAGTGTAACAATCGCGTCGAAATTTGAAAAAGTTACGTCGTTTGCGTAAGTCGTCTGTGAATGGGGCTGGACGTCATTTACGTTCACGTCGAAACCAATGACGTCCTTGCGGCGTACTTTGGAGCAATGCACACTGGGAAATTCCACGGACGGCGCATGCGCCGTTCCGAAAAAACGTCAATCACGTCGGGTCACAGTAGTTTTACATAAAACATGCCCCCTCGATCCAAATTTGAATTAGGCGGGCTTACGCCGGCCGATTTACGCTACGCCGCCGCAACTTACGGAGCAAGTGCTTTGAGAATACAGCACTTGCCTGTGCAAGTTGCGAAGGCATAACGTAAATCAGATACATTACGCCCGCACAATTTTACGCGGAAGTACAAGAATCTGACCCTAAATGTGTCCCTAGGGAGTGCTTTCTAACTGTGGAGGGGTGCTTTGACTAGGGGAAAACAGAGATCTGTGTTTCTGCGCCCTGTACATAAAGAAAAGGTGTACTTACCAACTTCTTGTCGCTGTTCTCCAGATCTTCACAGACGTTAAGTTTGTGGCACAGGCGTGCATAAGCATTTTGGCTGTCGGGTATGGACACCACAAATCTCTTCTCTTCCGCTAAGTGCTGATATTGGAACTGCGGCGCTATTTGAGGTCAGAGAATAGGAAGAGGTAAACAGTGTGATCGTTTTTTCCTAGAGACCTTACTCGGGTTTACTGGACAAATGTACATTTGCTTAAAGTGGAAGTAAACCCTCCTATCGTTTTCAGCCAAGGAAGCGGCCATCTTGACCTCTTTTTAATCTGCAACTGCCATGATGCTGTACATGTGACCTGTTATGAAACCAGCCATTGGATGGTTTGGCAGTTTGGTTGAGAGCACAAACAAATGTGACAGCTAGCATTTCCGGCATGCCGAGAAAGTTAACTGTTTTTGTAACTATCAAATTGAAGGGTTTACTTCCACTTTAAAATGTTTTCACAAGCACTGGTCCTCCTTTGAGCTTGCTGAGTGCTACACTGTGCATGGCTGACTGTACAATCAGGTTATTCCAGCAGCCGTTGTACTATGCACATACTGTACATACCGTGTTTCCCTCGAAAATAAGACCTAGCGTTATTTTTCAGCCTGACTCCAATATAAGCCCTACCCCGAAAATAAGCCCTAGTTTAAAATGCTTGCAAAATCCTATAATCCACTCTATTACGGTAGTATATAATGTACAATGTGTGTGACCGGAATGGTCAAAAAGCAAATGCATAGCTCCCAACTGTCCCTGATTTGAAGCAATGTCCCTTTGTCCCTCAGTCCTCTTCATTTGTCCCTCATTTTGGCTTGATCAATATAGATGTGTAAAAAAAAAATTATCTATCAAAAAGTGTTTTCCAGCACTAAACCTTTCATCTGATTCCTAAATTGCTGCATTTGTAAATTCCAAAAGCCAATATAAAGGAATAGTAGTGGTAAAAAAAAAGCACTTGTGGGTTTAACCAATCTTGTTTTTTTGTACAATTCTCCTTTAAGGGGGCGTGGCAAGGGGTGTGTCCTATGCCTGCACACTTTTACTGATAGGTGTCCCTCATTCCCATCTCAAAAAGTTGGGAGGAAAATGTGGTACTGATATTCAATAAAAGGATTAAGATATATACAAAAAAATAAAGACCAGTCAGCCTAACATCAGTAGTATGTAAATTATTGGAAGGGATGAGAAGGGACAATTTTGAAGAATCTGCTTATGAAACCAGTAACCAGCATGGAGTTATGAAGGATCGTTCTTGGCAGATCAATCTTTTAACATTCTACCGTATGAGGAGGTGAGCTGTAGTTTGGATAGAGGAAGGCCTGTGGTGTAGCTAGATTTCTCGAGGGCACTTGATACAGTACCTCATAAACGATTCATGTACAAATCAAGTTTTTTTAGGATTGCTTTTCCAGAACAGAAAACTGGTTGCAGGAGTGCATGCAGAGGGTTGTTTACCTTTCAGTGTTTGCTGATGATACAAAGCTAAGCAGGGCAATAACTTAACAACTGGATATATATAGCCAGATTCAGATACAATGGCGTATCTTTTGGCCGGCGTAGCGCATCCCATTTGCACTACGCCGACGTAACATAGTGGGGCAAGTACAGTATTCACAAAGCACTTGCTCCGTAAGTTACGTCGGCGTAGCGCAAATGGGCCGGCGTAACCCCGCCTAATTCAAAGTAGGCATGTAGTGGGCGGGCTACATTTAAATTAACCGTGACCCCATGTAAATGAGGGCCGTTCGTACGGCGCATGCGAGCGCATTGTCAGAATCACGTCGCAAATACTCCCTACGTAACGATGTCGGCTCAATGCTTTCGACGTGAACGTAACCTACGCCCAGCCCCATTCATGTACGCTTACGTAAACAACGTAAAATACGACAGCTGTTCCGTCGTCCATACCTTGCATGGGCTGCGCCATCTTTTTGGTGGTTTATCTTTATCTTACGTATGTCTTACGTAAACGGCGTAGCTTACTGCGACGTTCGTAGGTACGTTCGTGAATCGGCGTATCTAGCTCATTTACATATTCGACGTGTAAATCCACGTACACGCCCCTAGCGGCCAGCGTAAATATGCACATAAGATACGTAGGAGACTTACGTCGGTCGTATCTTAGCAACAGTGAGGCGTATCTCATTTTAAGAAAGCGCGCATAAGATACGACAGCCCGCATTCGGAATTACGACGGCGTATCTATTGATACGCCGTCGTAAGTCTCTCTGAATCCGGCTAATAATCTTTGCAAGAAGACCTCAAGGAAATAGAGGGGTGGGCAGCTACTGTAGCTCTACTGTGAGAACGGTAGTGACACAAGCACACGCATGCACAGACGCACTCCGGTTGATCTGGATGGACTAGAATAAGGAAAGAGATGGTCGGCACTCAGGATGACATCCAAATTAGTATTCCTTTATTAAAGGGGTTGTAAAGGAAAATGTTTTTTCACCTTAATACATTCTATGCATTAAGGTGAAAAAACTTCCGACTATACCGCCCCCCCCGGCCCCTCGTTATACTTACCTGATCCCTCGAAAGTCCCGCGCTCGTCCCTGACATCCTCTTCATCGCTCAGCCTGGCCGTTGATTGGCTAGAGCGGATGGATTCAAAGCAGTGCAGCCATTGGTGCGTCGAGGGGCAGGGCCGAGTGATACAGTAAGCGGCTATGTCGGCAAGGACTCCACACAATGCGAGGGAGCTTGCATGAATGTGTGGAGTTCTTGCGGGGAGGACCAGAGATAGCCGCCGAAGGACCCCAGAAGACGAGGATCGTCTGCACAGTGGAGGTAAGTATAACATGTTTGTTATTTAAAAAAAAATCCTTTACAAACCCTTTAAATACATGTACAGAGCTGTAAAATACCCTACGCGTTTCGGACGTTAGTCATGGTTAGTCACAGCACAGCAACGTGAGGAATCTCTCCAAAGAGAAAAGAAAAGACATGCAGTAAATATGTTATAAAGATGTGAATACATTCAAACATGCTTTATCTTTACCTTTGTTATAATGCTGGATATGTACTTTTTTCGTTATCGTTATGCCATAATCTGGAATGGTTAAAAGTGACACCGAAATTTTCTGCCCGGGTGCAACTGTCCAGCAGTGGAACTGTAACTGCAACTACATGTAGAAAGGAGATTGAAGGGGTTAGTAATGGATGTAGACTTATCAGGGGAACACAAACTCTATTCTTAAACCTAAAATAAAAATCACTAGACCTCTGCCTACCTGTAAAATCTTTTCTTTAACTACTTACCGACCAGCCCCCGCAGTTGTACTGCGGCAGGTCGGCACGGCTGCGCGAATCACTGTCATTGTATGTCTGCTGCTTTAAGAAGTTACAGGTGTACTCGCGGCGTGACGTCGGAGCCCATGAGCGTGACCGGCGCCCGCGATGTCTGCCGACCATCTACGATTGCTCCTCAGAGAGCCAGAACAGGGATCTGTCAATGTAAACAGAAAGATCCCCGTTTTGTCATGGAAGTAGAGAGAGATCTGCTGTTTCTAGTGATCAAGAACAGCGATCTCCCCCACAGTTAGAAACACCTCCCAGGGAAAACACTTAACCTCTTGACATTTATACAGTAATCAGTGGCTATTTTTAGCTCTGATCGCTGTATAAATGTCACTGGTCCCAAAAAGTGCCCAATTTGTCCGCCACAATGTTGCATTTCCGCCAAAAAAATCCATAAATCTATCCCCTATTTTGTAGACACTATGGCCCGGATTCACAAAGCATTTACGTTGGCGTATCTCCAGATACGCCGCCGTAATTTCAAATGTGCGCCGTCGCATCTTTGCGCCGATTCACAAAGCGAGATACGTCCAAAAACATGGCTTTAGCCGTCCGACATAACTTGCCTACGCCGGCGTATCGTGGGTGCATAGTTACGCTGGACGCATTCGGCGTTCCCATTATAAATATGCAAATTACCGATTTACGAACGTACTTGCGCCCGGCGTATTAATATACGCTGTTTACGTAAGGCGTGCGACCGGCGTAACTTTACCCCTCATAAAGCAGGGGTAAGTCATGTTAAGGTATGGACGTCGGAACGACTATCGAAATTCACGTTGTTTACGTAAGTCGTACGTGAATAGGGCTATGCGTAAGTTACGTTTACGTCATAGGCAGTGTTCGACGTATCTTAGGCATTCTAGCCGACAAGATTTTGAGCATGCGCACTGGGATATGTCCACGGACGGCGCATGCGCCGTTCGTTCGGCCCCTCATTTACATGGGGTCATGGCTCATTGTAATACAACACGCCCACTGCCTTGATAATTTGAATTAGGCGGGCTTACGCCGGCCCATTTACGCTACGCCGCCGTAACTTAGGGCGCAAGTTCTTTCTGAATACAGTACTCGCCTCTCTAAGTTACGGCGATGTAGCGTATATGAGATGCACTACGCTCGCCAAAAGTTACGCCATTCTTTCTGAATCTGGCCCTAAAACTTTTGCGCAAACCAATCAATATACGCTTTTTTTACCAAACGGATGAAGAAATTATAATTTTTTTTCTTTATTTTTTAGATTTTTAGCTAGTTGGCGACAGAGGGGGGGAGGCCTGGCCAATATTTCCTCCATAAGACACACAGACATTTCCACCAATTTTTGGGGGGGAAAAAGTGCGTCTTATGATGATAATAAAAATTATTATGAAAATATGTAGCTAAATGACCCCATCTGTAAGATAGAGCTGCAAGTCCACACAACAGCCAAGCATAAAGCATCCAATCAATCCCAAATGACCCTAGTTTTGGGGAAACGCGTTGGGCGGAGCTAGTGTGTGAAGTCATTACGCAAGAGCCAGTCTGATGGTCCCGCAGCCGTGCTTTCTAGTACAGTGATCTTAATGCTGGATAAATTTTTTTTAAAGTGCCCCATCCCGACGAGCTCGCACGCAGAAGCGAACGCACATGTGAGCAGCCGCTGCATATGAAAACGCTGCTCAAACCACACATGTGAGGTATCGCCGCGATCATTAGAGCGAGAGCAATAATTCTAGCCCTAGACCTCCTCTATAACTCAAAACATGCAACCTGTAGAATTTTTTAACGTCGCCTATGGAGAGTTTAAAGGGTAAAGGTTTGTCGCCATTCCACGAGCGGACGCAATTTTGAAGCGTGACATGTTGGGTATCAATTTACTCGCCATAAAATTATCTTTCACAATATAAAAAAAAATTACAAAAAGTATTGCAATGACTGCCATTTTATTCTCTAGGGGGGGTAGAAAAAAATGAATAATGTTTGGGGGTTCTAAGTAATTTTCTAGCAAAATAAAAACTTGTTTTAAAATTGTAAACAACAAATCTGAAAAAGAGGCTCGGTCCTTAAGTGGTTAAATCCAGTATTCCAGGTTTATAGCAGCAATCCCATGTTACAGTGATCTAGTGCGAGTTTTACCTCTTATTAGCTCTTATTGAATAACCCTGCATCTCCTGACATTCTTGTAGCAGATGGAAGCTGCGTGTGCTTTTTATTTGATGCCGATATAAAAATGTCACTCACCAAATCCCCAGCCAGAGAAGTTTTCCTTTTTAAAATCCTGATTGAATGAAACCCGTTATTTCTGGTTTCCAGAAGTCTGATGTCAAAGCCACGGAACCCGGGGAGTCCTGCAACAAAAACGCAGATAAAGCTAAAACAAAAAATGGGGGGAGAGAGAAGAGGGGGTAGAGAGAGGGGAGAGAGAGAGGAGAGAGAGGGGAGAGAGAGAGGGGGAGAGAGAGGGGAGAGAGGGGGAGAAGAGGTAGAGAGAAGGGGGAAAGAGAAAATGGGGGGAGAGAAGAGGGGGAGAGAGAGAGAAGATGGGCTGGGGAGAAGAGGGGGGAGAGAGAGAGGGGAGAGAGAGAGGGGAGAGAGGGGGAGAAGAGGTAAAGAGAAGGGGGAAAGAGAAAATGGGGGGAGAGAAGAGGGGGAGAGAGAGAGAGAGAAGATGGGCGGGGGAGAAGAGGGGGGAGAGAGAGGGGGGAGAAGAGGTAGAGAGAAGGGGGAAAGAGAAAATGGGGGGAGAGAAGAGGGGGAGAGAGAGAGAAGATGGGCGGGGGAGAAGAGGGAGGAGAGAGAGGGGGGAGAAGAGGTAGAGAGAAGGGGGAAAGAGAAAATGGGGGGAGAGAGGAGAGGGGGAGAGAGAGAGAAGATGGGAGGGGGAGAAGAGGGGGGAGAGAGAGGGGGAGAAGAGGTAGAGAGAAGGGGGAAAGAGAAAATGGGGTGAGAGAAGAGGGGGAGAGAGAGAGAAGATGGGCGGGGGAGAAGAGGGGGGGAGAAGAGGTAGAGAGAAGGGGAAAGAGAAAATGGGGGGAGAGAAGAGGGGGAGAGAGAGAGAGAAGATGGGCGGGGGAGAAGAGGGGGGAGAGAGAGGGGGGAGAAGAGGTAGAGAGAAGGGGGAAAGAGAAAATGGGGGGAGAGAAGAGGGGGAGAGAGAGAGAAGATTGGCGGGGGAGAAGAGGGGGGAGAAGAGGTAGAGAGAAGGGGAAAGAGAAAATGGGGGGAGAGAAGAGGGGGAGAGAGAGAGAAGATGGGCGGGGGAGAAGAGGGGGGAGAGAGAGGGGGGAGAAGAGGTAGAGAGAAGGGGGAAAGAGAAAATGGGGGGAGAGAAGAGGGGGAGAGAGAGAGAAGATGGGCGGGGGAGAAGAGGGGGAGAGAGAGAGGGGAGAGAGAGAGGGGAGAGAGGGGGAGAAGAGGTAGAGAGAAGGGGGAAAGAGAAAATGGGGGGAGAGAAGAGGGGGAGAGAGAGAGAAGATGGGCGGGGGAGAGAGAGAGGGGAGAGAGGGGGAGAAGTGGTAGGGAGAAGGGGGAAAGAGAAAATGGGGGGAGAGAAGAGGGGGAGAGAGAGAGAAGATGGGCGGGGGAGAAGAGGGGGAGAGAAAGAGGGGGGAAGAGAAACAGACAAGAGAGATGAGAAAAGGGAAATAGAGAGAGAGAGAGAAAGGGAAGAGAGATACAGATGAGAGAGAGGGGAAATAGAGAGAAGAGAGAGAGAAGGGGGCGGGGGGGGGGGGAGAGAAACAAATGAGAAAGAGCAAAAAAAGAGGGATGGAGGGGGAGAGAGAGAGGGGGAGAGAGCTAAAAAGAGCAAGAGAAGAGTTTACATATTTGACCAGTAGGTGTCAGTGTTGCTCAGCTTTCACTTATTGTAGAAATCATTGAACGGCCATGTGTACTATGACATCACTGTCACAATATGTGTTGATTAAACCATTGTGAAGACTTTCTACATTCACCTGGGAAATGCATTTCTAAAAATCAGTAACTATGCAGTGCAAATGTTGACTGGTAAAACAAAGAGTTGTAAAATCAATGACAATAGCGTGAGGAAGAAGATCCTCCTGCCCACCCCTTGTCTCGGCCCTGGGGCTTGAATCCAATTAAAAAAAGGGGTGGGCCAGGGACAGTCAGGCAGGGGAGGAAAGGGTTAGATGCTGCTGGACATCCTCCAGCCAGGAAATAAGGTGGGCTCTATATGACTTGCTGCAGCTTCTGATGCACATTGTGAGAAGCTCACAGTGTGCAGTGAAATCAGAGAAAGCCATTCAGCCCAGAAGAAGAGCCGATACAATTGTGCACGATGGAAGCGTGCCCCGGAGCTCAGCTTTAAGGAAATGTACTTTTTTCCAATCCATCAATTGGAATAATAATAAGCCGTGTGGAAAGATTTCTATTGTGTGGTGTGTACACATTGGAGGATGACGTAGAGGAAGTACAAATAACCGCGAGTTCCTCCAGACTATCTGTACACCTCGTGGTCACAGACTTGGCATTACTTGAACTTTTCAGCTTCATCCTGATAAACAGGAAAACTAGAAGAAGCTGAACTGTCTGCACCCGGTATAGGAGTCCGTCTATTGCAACTAACTCATTGCACCATATAATGCAATTTGAGGGTGCCATTTACAAACACAACCGACCCTTTGAGGGCAACCATAATGTGACCCACAATGAAGTTGCGTTTGCCACCTCTGGGTTAGGGAGGCCCGGGAGGAGGGAGGCTCGGAAGGAGGGCAGGCCCAAGAGGAGGGAGGCTCGGGAGGAGAGAGGCTCGGGAGGAGGGAGGCCCGGGAAGAGGAAGCCCGGGAAGAGGGAGCCACGGGAGGAGGAAGGCCCAGGAGGAGGGAGCCTCGGGAGGAGGGAAGCTCGGAAGGAGGGAGGCCCGGGAGGAGGGAGGCCTGGGAGGAAGAAAGCTCCAGGGGAAGGGAGGTCCGGGAGGAGGGAAGCTCGGGAGGAGGGAGCCTCGGGAGAGGGGAGGAGGGAGGCCCGGGAGGAGGGAAGCTCCGGAGGAGGGAGGCCCAGGAGGAGGGAAGCTCGGGAGGAGGGAGGCCCGGGAGGAGGGAGGCTCGGAAGGAGGCAGGCCCGGGAGGAGGGAAGCTCGGGAGGAGAGACGCACGGGAGGAGGGAGGCTTGGAAGGAGGGAGTCCTCGGAGGAGGGAGTCCCCGGAGTAGGGAGGCTCGGGTGGCCCCAAATTCCCCCTTCCAACACAAATGCGTTCCCCCCTATCTCCTTGCAGCGTCCCCACCTCACATTATACCACAGGGTCCAGGGCACCCATCACTTCTGCCCACCCCTTGTCTTGGCCTTAAATGTAACAGTTCTGGAGAACACTAGAGAGAATAAAAAAAAAAAACAATAGATGGATCAAATCTAAGCCAGTTCAGCAGGGACCAGCTGAGATTTAATCCTTCTATTGGTAGGCTGATGGCACCCAAGCGGAAATACTCGGAAATACTCTGTTCCTGCGTGTTTTCAAGCCTTTCCGAGGGTTTTCCGAGTCTCTCCGGCGCCCCCCAACCTCTGGTCACATGCGGTATTGCATGCCATAGAAGTCAATGTGGAACAAATGATTTTAGTTTCCATTGACTTCTATGGGGAAACTCGCTTTGATATGCGAGTGCTTTGGATTACGAGCATTCTCCTGGAAGGAATTATGCTCGTAATCCGAGGTTCCACTGTATTCCCAGAGGCATGATGGGAACGAATCGCCCAGCAGGCTCTCAGGTCTCTGGTGGTGATTAAAGTCCACTATGGGACGCCGCACGTTTCCTCCATTATTATTATTTTTTTTTATAAATAAGTGTCGGTCATTTACTTAGAACGTATTTCCCTTACAGGGTTCTGAACAGGACATGGAATTACCTGACACATTTAGGGAAACAGCGATCTGCACGCATGGCTTTTTGTCCCACAGGACGGTGGAGACGTTGAGGGCATCTGGAGGAAGGTTCTGGGGGGACGTCAAATTCTCCGACTTGTTTATACGAGAGAACGGATTGTCTGATGAAAAAAACCAGAAGGGGATCAAACATCACTGAATAAATCTATAGCCATTGGGGAATGGAGAGGGCTAGACCCTCTGGCAGTGTTTTATTGCTCTTGGTGTCCCTGATGAGAAGGTTAACCCTCTCGTTGTCTCCTGGTGATCACTGAGACATAAAGTGATGGGATTCCAGGGTGTTGGGGGGAAATCTTACATCATTCACACCAAAGAATCGCAGTCTGGATGTGAGCAGGATGCGTTTCTGCATGCACACCATTTCTGGTATTTTACCAATAGTTTTTTCCCATTTTGGAAGATTTTATATATTATTAATTTATTCATTTTTATGCACTGATCACTTTTTTATCACATGTAAAAATCTGTGTTTTTTTTTTTAAATCCTACGATTAGAGCTGCCCCGCCTCTCAGTGTGTGTATGTGTATTCTGTGTGTGTGTATTCTGTGTGTGTGTATTCTGTGTGTGTGTATTCTGTGTGTGTGTGTGTATTCTGTGTGTGTGTATTCTGTGTGTGTATTCTGTGTGTGTGTGTGTATTCTGTGTGTGTGTATTCTGTGTGTGTGTATTCTGTGTGTGTGTGTATTCTGTGTGTGTGTGTATTCTGTGTGTGTGTGTATTCTGTGTGTGTGTGTATTCTGTGTGTGTGTATTCTGTGTGTGTGTGTATTCTGTGTGTGTGTATTCTGTGTGTATTCTGTGTGTGTGTGTATTCTGTGTGTGTGTGTGTATTCTGTGTGTGTGTATTCTGTGTGTGTGTATTCTGTGTGTATTCTGTGTGTGTGTGTATTCTGTGTGTGTGTGTATTCTGTGTGTGTGTGTATTCTGTGTGTGTGTGTTCTGTGTGTGTGTATTCTGTGTGTATTCTGTGTGTGTGTGTGTTCTGTGTGTGTGTGTATTCTGTGTGTGTGTCTGTGTGGGTATACTGTGTATGTATACTGTATGTGTGTGTGTATACTGTGTGGCATCATAATCTAATCCCCGGGGGCCCCATAATCTCCTATTGCCCTGGGGCCCCATAATCTCCTATTGCCTGGGGGCCCCATAATCTCCTATTGCCCAGGAGCCCCATAATCTCCTATTGCCCGGGGGCCCCAAAATCTTCTATTGCCTGGGGGCCCCATAATCTCCTATTGCCCTGGGGCCCCATATTCTCCTATTGCCTGGGGGGCCCATAATCTCCTATTGCCCGGGAGGCCCCATAATCTCCTATTGCCTGGGGACCCCATAATCTCCTATTGCCCTGGGGCCCCATAATCTCCTATTGCCTGGGGACCCAATAATCTCCTATTGCCCTGGGGCCCCATATTCTCCTATTACCTGGGGGCCCCATAATCTCCTGTGATAAGAGGGGGAACCAATGCGCAAATCACCCTAATCAAGGATAATTCTAAGTTAAAAAACCAAACTAAAATTAATAAATAGCAGCCACGACGAAAAGTGTTCACACACTCAAGACAGATATGAATAATGTTGGGTGTAATGGCGCTAAAACACTAGAAAACTTAAAAAGACTTTAAAACAATATTCTCATCACTAGGCCCATAAGTAAATAAGGAAATGTGTACGTAGTAAATCCTCCAATGGATGTGAATAAAATGTGTTCCACTCTGGGTTAATCCTGGAATACCATCCGACATCCACAGAAAAATGTGGAGGGTATTTGTAGTGGTAAATAATAATACGTAACCAATAATGCGTGAACAACTGTGCCAAAACACTGCACAATGTTGCAACAATGTAATCAAAAAGTGGATAATGAAAACAAATCCAATGTAATTAAGACACCAAAAACACTGGTCTATTAAGGTGCAGCGTGCAATGATTGAAGTGCAAAAAATATTAATTCAAGTGATCCACAATAGAGATAAATGACATGCAAAAATCAGCATGAAAATAAATAAATAAAGAATATCCAGTGAGATAATAAGATATTAACGATGTCTCTAATAGTCCACCAATTAAAGTAGGAGTAGAAACAAAGTGATAATGATAAAGTGTTCCAGTGCATATGATAATAAAGAATATAAATTCATGAATGAATGTTCAGTGAAAAAAATTTGTGCTCCAAATCACAGATCCTTATATCCACAGCGTTCAGTGATCAAATGTTGGATATGCATGCATGCTTAAACTTCCACCATCAGGCTTCCCAGAAGTGTCGGACAGACTAGGTGTTCCAGCCCCTTACCTCAGAGCGGCTTGTAATCAAGCCTAAATGGATATCCCCCAGGCAGTCTGCTGTTCATCCAACACCTCAGTCCCACGATTCAGTCACAGCTGCTTGCGGTCTCTCAGAGGGAATACAAAGCAAGGGGAGCCTCCATAGTGTAGTAATATTAAAACATTTATTAAAGAAACAAGTAAACACTCACAGTATAGGTAGTGAAAAGTCGGCGTGTACGATCTAAGTGTCCACCCGCTCTGCGGCCGCGAGCGGGTGACGTCACCAGCAGCTCCTCCACGTCCTCACGCGTATCGCAACTGTTGCACGTTGCTTACTCATAGGATGGAGAGCGGCTGGCAAGGAGGTGACTTATATAGCGCCAGATGGCATCCTGCACACCAGAATTTAAGTATTAAACTTTTCAAGCTTGGAGTTATTAGGATGCCATCTGGCGCTATATAAGTCACCTCCTTGCCAGCCGCTCTCCATCCTATGAGTAAGCAACGTGCAACAGTTGCGATACGCGTGAGGACGTGGAGGAGCTGCTGGTGACGTCACCCGCTCGCGGCCGCAGAGCGGGTGGACACTTAGATCGTACACGCCGACTTTTCACTACCTATACTGTGAGTGTTTACTTGTTTCTTTAATAAATGTTTTAATATTACTACACTATGGAGGCTCCCCTTGCTTTGTATTCCCTCTGAGAGACCGCAAGCAGCTGTGACTGAATCGTGGGACTGAGGTGTTGGATGAACAGCAGACTGCCTGGGGGATATCCATTTAGGCTTGATTACAAGCCGCTCTGAGGTAAGGGGCTGGAACACCTAGTCTGTCCGACACTTCTGGGAAGCCTGATGGTGGAAGTTTAAGCATGCATGCATATCCAACATTTGATCACTGAACGCTGTGGATATAAGGATCTGTGATTTGGAGCACAAATTTTTTTCACTGAACATTCATTCATGAATTTATATTCTTTATTATCATATGCACTGGAACACTTTATCATTATCACTTTGTTTCTACTCCTACTTTAATTGGTGGACTATTAAAGACATCGTTAATATCTTATTATCTCACTGGATATTCTTTATTTATTTATTTTCATGCTGATTTTTGCATGTCATTTATCTCTATTGTGGATCACTTGAATTAATATTTTTTGCACTTCAATCATTGCACGCTGCACCTTAATAGACCAGTGTTTTTGGTGTCTTAATTACATTGGATTTGTTTTCATTATCCACTTTTTGATTACATTGTTGCAACATTGTGCAGTGTTTTGGCACAGTTGTTCACGCATTATTGGTTACGTATTATTATTTACCACTACAAATACCCTCCACATTTTTCTGTGGATGTCGGATGGTATTCCAGGATTAACCCAGAGTGGAACACATTTTATTCACATCCATTGGAGGATTTACTACGTACACATTTCCTTATTTACTTATGGGCCTAGTGATGAGAATATTGTTTTAAAGTCTTTTTAAGTTTTCTAGTGTTTTAGCGCCATTACACCCAACATTATTCATACCCATAATCTCCTATTGCCGGGGGGGCCCCATAATCTCCTATTGCTCTGGGGCCCCATAATCTCCTATTGCCCGGGGGCCCCATGAGTTGTCAGTCTGCCCCTGTTCATGACTTTAATATAAAAGAACACAAATAAACACTTACCTATTCGTCTGTATGCCTGTAAAAAAGGAGAAAAATGAAAAGCAGTTAGATACACAGCAAAAAGTGTTAAAAATGTAAATATTAAATTGTATCCTGAAGTTAAATATATATAAAAAAAAAATCCAATTGCCAGGTTTTAGAATACATTTGCAACAAAGTGTCAAAGTGTATCTGAAATCAAGAACAAAACTGTTATATATTTCTTAGTATTTCGATGTGGTGGTTGCATTTTTTTTTTTTTTTGGCTTTTCTTTTTCCTTATTTTTCACAATGGAGACCTATTGATTTGTACATTTTGAAAATGTGCCTTTATTATACACATTGATCATCTTTGCATTGGTTTCTCCCCACCCCCTCCTTTCTTATAGGAATAATCTGATACATTTCTGTCTTTGCAGATGACACCAAGCTATGCAGTGGAATAACGTCCTTGCAGGATGTCTCCAATTTACAAGCCGACCTCAATGCTCTGTCTAATTGGGCGACTAAGTGGCAGATGAGGTTTAATGTTGATAAATGTAAAGTTATGCACTTGGGGGCTAAGAATATGCATGCATCATACATACTAGGGGGAGTACAACTGGGGGGATCTGTAGTGGAGAAGGATCTGGGGGTTTTAGTTGATCATAAGCTCAATAATGGCATGCAATGCCAAGCTGCGGTTTCCAAAGCGAGCAAAGTCCTTTCTTGTATTAAGAGAGGTATGGACTCCAGAGACAGAGATATCATTTTGCCCCTGTACAAATCATTAGTAAGACCTCATCTGGAATATGCAGTTCAGTTTTGGGCACCAGTTCTCAAAAAGGATATCGGAGAACTGGAGAAAGTGCAGAGAAGGGCAACCAAACTGATAAGAGGCATGGAGGAGCTCAGCTATGAGGAAAGATTAGAGGAACTGAATTTATTCACTCTTGAGAAGAGGAGAATAAGGAGGGATATGATCAACATGTACAAATATATAAGAGGTCCATACAGTGAACTTGGTGTTGAGTTATTCACTTTACGGTCAACACTGAGGACAAGGGGGCACTCTTTACGTCTAGAGGAAAAGAGATTTCACCTCCAAATACGGAAAGGTTTTTTCACAGTAAGAGCTGTGAAAATGTGGAACAGACTCCCTCCAGAGGTGGTTCTGGCCAGCTCAGTAGATTGCTTTAAGAAAGGCCTGGATTCTTTCCTAAATGTACAGAATATAACTGAGTACTAAGATTTGTAGGTAAAGTTGATCCAGGGTAAATCCGATTGCCTCTCGGGGGATCAGGAAGGAATTTTTTCCCCTGCTGTAGCAAATTGGATCATGCTCCGCTGGGGTTTTTTGCCTTCCTCTGGATCAACTGTGGGAATGGAGTTGGGTGTATAGGATTTTACTGTGTTTTTTAATTTTTGTTTTTTTATTTTTTGTGGTTGAACTGGATGGACTTGTGTCTTTTTTCAACCTGACTAACTATGTAACTATGTAACTATGTAATTGTACTAAATCTGACTCTATGTTCCATTTGTATCAATATTGGAACTCATTAAGGTTACATTGTATCTGAGTTGAAGTGGTTGTAAACTTCAGACATGAAATATGAACAAAGCAAATCCCTCTATAGCGTGTAATTGCCTCAATTGACCACTCCGTTTTGTGGATTGTGTGTACGGGCCATTAGGGTGACAACGCTGTGCTGTATCCAGAGGTGTGCATAGCCTATTACATTAGGGTGTGCACCCCAAAGCAAAAACACACATTCCTTTCTCTGCAGCCTCAGCTGCACTGGACAGTGAATGAATAGGAAGTGCTCTGTGCTGAGCGGCTTCCTGTTCATTCACAAACTGAAGCATAGTAAACACAGTTTATGATTGAACACAGTGGGTGAGTGTGTTCACTGAGTTCTTTTAGAAAAGGAAGGGGCTGGTAAATGACATATTGATTAGCCCCATCTCCAGCTCTCCATCGTGAAACATCCCCCGCAGCAGCCACGGGGCGGAGGAGTGGAGAAAAGCTAGTAGTGCTGCAGTGGGGGGGAACAGGGGGGGTGCCCAGGCAGTAGGGGAAATTGCCACTGCACAAAGATATTAGGGTGTGCCCAGGCACACCTGGAACACCCCCTGTGCACGCCTATGGCTGTACGTATCTATGAAGGAGCACCATTGTCACCCATGAACAATCACACCTGATTTGAACTCCCTCTATCTCTATAACATTGGGAAATCTGGGTCTAGCTAGGACTGAACTAACTAGCACTAAACAGGAAGCAAAGACAAAGATAAACCAAAATCACACCAATAAACAAGTTACAGGGGCCTTAAACCACCACTAGATGTCAGAATACTTCATATGTGGGACAGAACATATTGGCCCGGATTCACAGAGAGCAGGCGCAGATTACGCCGCCGTAGCGCAAATAAAATACGCTACGCCGACGCAGCGCAGAGAGGCAAGCATGGAATTCACAAAGCCTCTGCTCCCAAAATTGCTCTGGGTTTCGAAGGCGTAAGTCGGCGTAGGTGGAAGTGGGCGTGAGCCATGCAAATGAGGCGTGACCCCCCATGCAAATGATGGTCCGAGCGCCAGACAGATACATATCACGAATTGCGCATGCGCCGGGACGTGGACGCATCCCTCTGCGCATGCTCACAACCACGTCGGAACAACTGCCTAAGATACGCCGGATCACTGCGTACGCCATGAACGTAACCTACGCCCAGCCAGACACACGTCCAACGTAAACAACCTAAAATACGCCGGCTTGAGTTCCCTGGTGCAGACCTTTGCATGTCTGCTGCTGAGTTACACCTGCTTTACGGGGCTTAACTTTACGCCGGACGTACAACTTACGCGCACATCGCGTAGCCTGCGTCGGGCTTTGTAAATCGCCGTATTTCCCTCATTTGCATATTTGAATGGCTAAACAATGGGAGCGTCCAGCCTAAATGTGCGCCTACGCTACGCCGGCGTAGGCAAGTTACGTTGGCGGGTTGAAGCCTGTTTTTAGGCGTATCTTAGTTTGTGGGTCCGGCGCACAGATACAACGGCGCATATTTGCACTTACGCGGCGTATCTAGAGATACGTCGGCGCAAGTGATTTGTGAATCCGGGCCTTTGTTTTTAGCATATGTTTGTTGATTTCCTGATTTTATTTTTTCTAATAAAAGTAATTGCTCTATAAAAACCTATTTTAGTATGGATATATATATATATACAGGGCTTTTTTTCTGGGGGAACTTGGGGGAACTCAGTTCCACCACCTTTGGCTCAGACCCTTTGGTGCCTGCTCACCACAATCACTTGTAAACACAGAAGTCTGGTTTCTATGTTTACAAGTGACAGTTCTGCACTCTGTGTGTAACCCCCTGAACTCTGCACTCTGTATGTAATGCAATTCTGGTATTTAATGCACCATTAAGACCCTTCTACTGTTTGAGAAATCTGAACGGGGTCGTGGTTGAGTTCCTGCACCTATTTTCTGAGAAAAAAAGCTCTGTATATATATATATATATGACTGACATGCTCATTACCATGAAAGTCCCATTTCTCTTTTCTGTGTGTGACATTTCCTGTATATACAATCCCCATAGCACACAGAAAACACTCTATAACCATAGAGAAGAATGATCTCCACAACAAAGTCACCTCGCCTTTCTTCTAGTTTTCTATACACGGGGCCCCATTGTCACTTTTCAGGCACAACCACTTTTTTTTTTCCAGCGTCTTCTGGATTCTTGTTACTGAAGCTGCTTTGCAAAATTCCTTTCTGGTCAGTAGATTTGTTTGGGACTTTGGTGTAAAGAATCATTGCAGGTGTGTGAGAGATACCTGTGATCAGTGGCCCGGATTCAGAGAGCAATTGCGCCCGCGTAACCATAGTTACGCAGCGCAATTGCTTGCTTGCGCCGGCGTTACGAATGCTCCTGATTCAGGAACATCGTAACGCTCTTATGCCACGCAGATTTTAGGCTGCATTCTTGCGATGACCGCTAGGGGGCGCTCCCATTGTGCTCAGTGTATAGTATGCAAATTGCATACTAACACCGATTCACAATGTTGCGCGAGCCCTGCGTACGCAAGTTACGGAGTTTCCGTATGGCGTCTTTAGCGTAAGGCTGCCCCTTCTAATAGTAGGGGCAGCCAATGCTAAAGTATACCCGCCGTTCCCGCAGGGCCATCTTTTCCATTGGGCACGCTGGGCAGTTGCCCGGGGGCCCTGCTTGCCTGGGGGGCCCCACCGGCTGCCCAGCAACCCCAGTAAAAAAATTGTGGCGAGTGACGGGTTAGAACTGACCATGCTCAGTTTGCGGAAATCACAGAGAAGATCCGGTCCTCCACGAGTGCGGGGGGGTTGCTGATGTAAGGGGGGAGTGAATGCAAAAATGTAAGGGGGCACTCATATAAAGGTTCCCCCTCCTATATTAGTGACCCCCCTTACCTTAGTGTATTTACTCTACGGAAGGTCGTCTGGTCACCAGAGTGCCCCCCACATCAGAGTTCCCCTTTACATCAGAGTCTGCAGGATTCCCCCTTACAATGCAAGGGGGAACTCAGTCTACTTTTTTTGCAGTGGCAGTAAAAAATGTGGTTCTGCCAGTAAATTTTATGATTTTTGTCAGTAAATTCTCGTGCGTGATTGTGTAGACAGGGCCCCAGTGCACCGTATTGCCCAGGGGCCTATAATGCTCTTAAGATGACACTGCGTTCCCGCGTCGTGAAATTTGAATTTCACGTCCTTTGCGTAAGTGATTCGTGAATGGCACTGGACGCCATTCACGCTCACTTTGAAGCAAATGACGTCCTTACGACGTCAGTTTCCCGACGGCGCATGCGCTTTACCTGCGGGATCATTTAAATTGCGCGCGCTTACGCCGGGCAATTTTGCCGGCGCGCCCTCGCAATTTACGGAGCTACTGCTCCGTGAATCGAGGGCAGCGGCGCAAATTTGCGGGGGCGCAGGGCAAAATCGTTGCCCTGTGCCTCCGTAATTTATGCGCAATTCTTTCTGAATCCGGGCCAGTGAGTTTAGTGATGCTGATTCTCAGAAATGAAGGGGGGGGGAGGCTGTCTGTGGACAGGAAGAAACGATCGGTGAGAGCGATGGAAAACCGTAAACTGGGAGTTTGCTTTCATCGCAGATCAATTCAAATCGATTGGAAAGATTTTAGCTAAACATTGGTCAGCTTTGTGTTAGGATAGGATATTAGAGCCGGTTCTTCTGTCTAGACCAGGTGACTCCAAACTAAGGCCCATAAGGGCCACATGCGGCCCAATACAGGATTTTATATGGCCGGCAGCTGGGGTCGTTGGCCTATCCGTGTTCACAGATTGAGGGTTCAGATCAGAAGGGGCTGCCTATGATCTCTGCTTCAACTTGATGTAAGGGGGGACTCTGATGTGAGGGGGGACTCTGCTAGGGACCTTGATGTAAGGTGAGACTTTGATGTAAAGGGGGACTTTGTTGGAGTCTCTGATGTAAGGGGGTGACTCAAATGGGGACCCTGATGTAAGGAAAGACTCTAAAGTAAGGGGGACTCTTAAGGAGACCATAATCTAAGGGGGACTCTGATGAGGACTGTGATGTCCGGAGAGACTTTGATGTAAGGGGGGACTTTGTTGGAGACTCTGATGTAAGGGGAGACTTTAGTGGAGTCTCTGATGTAAGGGGGGACTCTAATGAGGACCCTGATATAGGGATGAACTTTGATGTAAGGAGGAACTTTGTTGGAGACTCTGATGTAAGGTGAGACTTTGATGTAAAGGAGGGCTTTGTTGGAGTCTCTGATGTAAGGGGGGAACTCAAATGGGTATAGTCTCGCGGGTATAGTCAGGCGGGCTCGGCTCCTCTCGCGTAAAGGATGTACAGGATGCACAGGACGTGACCGCGAGAGGAGCCGAGCCTGCCCGACTATACCCGAGTGTACTGCGCTCGGTATATGCCGGCGCAGTGGTTCAAACACAGCGCGGGAAGCGGGTATCGGCGTATATGGAGCACCCACGATTTTGCCCTAAATTTCAGGGCAAAAAAGTGCGCGGTATACGCTGATATATACGGTACCTTCTAGGTGACCAATATAATCGCTTCTTCTCTCTGCCAATCGGGTCTCAGGACCCGCTTCCTGATTGGCCGGGAGGAGAATCAGGAAGATAATAGCGAATATTAATTTGCTATTGTCACACAACTGGGTGGACTTGGGGCGCAGTGCTCTGCGCCCCAAGCCCACCGTTTTTTAAGCCAATTACAGCCTCAGGCTCTAATCACATGCTTCTAAAAAAAAAAACCCATTGGAATCCATGCGTCCGGTGCCCTGCATGTAGATTAGGGGCCAGGCGCATGGATTAGGGGGGTGGAGCCCCTGTCCCTGGTATGGATGGGCCGCCACTGAGACAAAGTATTGTCAGGGGGAGGGAGTACTGTGATCTCTATGGGTGGTAATAAATACCTGGAGGGGTATCAGGTACATAGGGCCAGATTCACAGCGGAGATACTCCGTCGTATCTCTCAGAGTATCTATGCGACTGATTCATAGAACCAGTTACGCATAGATAGCCCTTAGATCCGACAGGTGTAATTGTTTTACACTGTCGGATCTTAGGATGCAGTACCGCGGCCGCCGCTGGGTGGAGTTTGCGTCGTATTCCAGCGTCGGGTATGCAAATTAGCAGTTACGGCGATCCACGATGGTTTTTCGCGTTCGGTACGTCGTCGCTAGTCTAGTTTCCCGTCGCAATTTTAGTCGTCGTTTTACCTGCCCTAACTTTACACAGCAATCGTATGTGCTGTATAAAGTATGGCCGTCGTTCCCGCGTCAAAATTTAAAAAAAAAAAATTCTTGCGTAAGACGTCCGGGAATACGAAAGTACGCTACGCACGTCGCCGTTCGAAAAAAATGACGTCACTTCGCGCAAAGCACGGCGGGAATTTCAAAACGGAGCATGCGCAGTAGGTCCGGCGTGGGAGCGTGCCTAATTTAAATGGCACACGCCCCTTTGAATTACGCGGGCTTGCGCCAGAGGCCGCCGTCGTAAGTTTTCATGCAAGTGCTTGGTGAATCAGGCACTTGCGATGAAAACTTGCGGCGGTGTAACGTATCTACGATACGTTACGCCGCCGCAGTTCTATGTGAATCTGGCCCATATTGCTTAGCATGCATGGACTTATCATGTCAAATATAAGAGAGGATCGGATAAATCAGGGGTCAAGTCCTGGGGGAAAAAGTGTGGGAACTCCCACCCAAGATCCACTCCACTCAAATCCCCTGATAACTCGCGGCAGACCTCCGCAATGTCTCCTGGGAATAATGACAAAAGCTCCCAGGAGACATTTCGGCATCGAGGAAGTGACGGAATACCCGCACACTACTCGATGAATCCATATACAGGAAGCGGCCAGTAACATAAAGAATTACTAAGGTTTGCCTGCCCCTGACAGTGACTCGAGCTGGGCATCACCGCTTAGTGAAGGATTGGCTCGGGCGGCTCGGCTGCTCTAGTCCTGCAAAGGGAACTGAGTTCCTGCTGTGAAAAAAGTGCAGGAACTCCGTTCCCACGCGTTCCCGCAGGACTTGAGCCCTGGGATAAATCCACAAATAGATTGATAAATGGTAATGTGCCATGTAATGTGTGATATATTCTGGGCGTACCGAGGAGAAAATAATTGCAGCGTGGAAGGTATAATTATGTGTTTTGGTTAATAGGTGAAATATCTGAACACCGGTTTAATCTGACACATTTTCTTTTATAGGAGATTACCTCTGCATTGCGATGACATGACAAGTCGCTGCATTTTTAGATCTGGAAGATACTCGCTCAGTTTTTAGCTATTCATTTACTAACAGTACAAAGGGTAACCTGTGCGCAGTCTGTATTTCCAGGGGTCTCATCACTGTAGTTTTGGTGATTTTATCATTTAGGAGCTATTCACACCGGGATCGCACCTGAACGCCGCACTGTGCGATTATTGTGAGTCCCCGTGCAAGTGACATTTTGTGGCTGAAATTGCACTGGAACATGGAGAAGCTAGTGCAATAGTGCGTGAGCTACTTTTCAAAATATTTTTGTCAACGGAAATCAACATTAATGACACACGGTCAGAATTTCCGACAACAAATGTTTGAGAGCATGTTCTAAATTTTTACGACAAAAGTTCTTGTCGGAATTTCCGATCGTCTGTAGGCAATTCCGACACACAAAAATCCTACGCATGCTCTGGATTAATTTGACGCATGCTCGGAATCATTGAACTTCATTTTTCTGGGCTTGTCGTAGTGTTCTATTAGCTAGATTCACAAAGAGTTACGCCGGCGTATCAGTAGATACGCCGTCGTAACTCGGAATCTAAGCCGACGTATGTTTAAGTGTATTCTCAAACTGAGATACACTTAAACCTAGCTAAGATACGACGGCCTGCGCCGTCGTATCTTAGCTGTCTAGTTCCGCCGGCCGCTAGGGGCATGAACGCTGATTTACGCCTAGAATGCGTAAATCAGCGAGATACGCCGATTCACGAACGTACGCTTGCCCGTCGCAGTAAAGATACGCCGTTTACGTAAGACGTTTTCCAGGGTAAAGTTAGTCGAACAAATAGCTGGCCTAGTCAATGTTAAGTATGGCCGTCATTCCCGCGTTGAAATTTGAAAATTTTACGTTGTTTGCGTAAGTCGTCCATGAATGGGGCTGGACGTAATTTACGTTCACGTCAAAACCAATACGTCCTTGCAGCGTACTTTGGAGCAATGCACACTGGGATATGTACACGGACGGCGCATGCGCCGTTCGTAAAAAACGTCAATCACGTCGGGTCACGAGTCATTTACCTAAAACACGCCCCCCTCATCCTCATTTGAATTAGGCGTGCTTATGCCGGCCCATTCACGCTACGCCGCCGTAACTTAGGAGGCAAGTGCTTTGTGAATACAGCACTTGCCTCACTGACTTAAGGCGGCGTAGCGTATATGCGATACGCTACGCCGCCTCAAAAGTGAGCCGCCCTACCTGAATCCAGCTACAAGTCACTGCGTTCTTGACGTTCGGAATTTCCTGACAACTTTCGTGTGACCGTGTGTATGCAAGACAAGTTTGAGCGAACATCCATCAGAAAAAAATCCACGGTTTTGATGTCGGAATGTCCGATTGTGCGTACGCGGCATAATAACTAGGGTTGCACTGATACGGTTTTTGTTATCAGCGAGTACGATACTTTCAGTCAAGTACTTGCTCATATCGAGTACCAATACTTTGCAGTGCGATTTTCAGCAATACCAAAAAATTGGCGCAAATCGCACTGCAAAGAATCGCATTCTATCTGAACAGGAATGCGGTGTGATTCCTGTCCGAAACGCATTTACCCTACTTCGTCTGTGTGTGTATAGAAAGGGATTAAAGCGCTACCTAGTGAACAATTTAAAAATGTTTTTTTTTTTTTTTTAGACACACATGATTACAGCCTGAGACTCTAATTGGCTTAAAAAAAGGGTGGGCTCGGGGCGCAGAGCACTGCGCCCCGAGTTCACCCAGTTGTGGGCTTTTAGCAAATTAATATTTGCTATTGTCTTCCTGCTTCTCCTCCCGGAAAATTCAGGAAGCAGAGTCCTGAGACCAGTCAGCCTGATTGGCCGAGAGGAGAAGTGATCCTATTGGCTGACGAGGAGGAGGGAGGATACGCAGGGGAAGCCGTCGTGAAGCCTAGGAGGAGGAGACGCAGGGTGATGGGGTAAGCATAGCTCCCAACTGTCCCTGATTTTAAGGAACTGTCACTGATTTGGAACAAAGTCCCTCATTCATCCTCATTTGTCCCTCATTTTGGTCTGATCTATATAGTTGTATATAAAATGCACTTTTTGGGCTAGATTCAGAGAGAATTTACGCCGGCATATCTATAGATATGCCGCGTAAATTCAAATCTGCGCCGGCGTATCCTCTTTCTGTATTCAGAAAGCAAGATACGCCGACATTAGCCTAAGATACGACTGGCGTAAGTCTCTTACACCATCGTATCTTAGGGTGCATATTTACGCTGGCCGCTAGGTGGCGCTTCCGTCGTTTTCAGCGTAGAATATGCAAATGACCTAGATACGCCGATTCACAAATTTACGTACGCCCAGCGCAATTTTTTTATGTCGTTTACGTCAGGCTTTTTCGGCGTAAGGTTACTCCTGCTATTAGGAGGCGCATGCAATGTTAAGTATGGCCGTCGTTGCCGCGTCGAATTTTTAATTTTTTACGTCATTTGCGTAAGTCGTTCGCGAACAGGGCTGGACGTAATTTACGTTCACGTCGAAACCAATGACGTCCTTGCGGCGTACTTTGGAGCAATGCACACTGGGAAATTCCACGGACGGTGCATGCGCCGTTCGGGAAAAACGTCAATCACGTCGGGTCACCAAGAATTAACATAAACCACGCATCCACATTTGAATTACGCGCGCTTACGCCAGCCCCATTTACGCTACGCCACCGTAACTTAGAAGGCAAGTGCTTTGTGAATACAGCACTTGCCTCTCTAACTTACGGCGGCGTAGCGTAAATACGATACGCTGTGCCGCCGTAACTATGCGCGCCCTTACCTGAATCTAGCCCTTTATCTATCAAAAAGAGTTTTCAGCACCAAACCTTTCATCTGATTTCTAAATTGCTGCATTTGTAAATTTCAAAAGCCAATATAAAGGAATAGTAGTGGTAAAAAAAGCACTTGTGGGTTTAACCAATCTTGTTTTCTGTACAATTCTCCTTTAAGGGGGTGTGGCAAGGGGTGTGTCCTATGCCTGCACACTTTTACTGATAGGTGTCCCTCATTTCCATCTCAAAAAGTTGGGGGGTATGGGGTAAGTGCAGGGCTGGTGACTGGGGGGGGGGGGGGGTGTATGCCGCCACCCCTAGAAAATATGCCACCAGCCACCACTGTCCCTACCCTCCTAATTTTATAGGGTAGGGTCGAATTTTTTTTTTTTTCATGCTAATTTTGCCAAAGCTGCTCTATTAGCAAAGTTGAGAGTTGACCTCAAATGCACACCTCCCAACTTTTTGAGATGGGAATGAAGGACACCTATCAGCAAAAGCATGCAGGCATTGGACACACCCCTTGCCATGCCCCCTTAAAGGAGAATTGTACAAAAAAAACAAGATTGGTTAAACCCACAAGTGCTTTTCTTACCACTACTATTCCTTTATATTGGCTTTTGGAATTTACAAATGCAGCAATTTAGAAATCAGATGAAAGGTTTAGCCCCCGAGAAACACTTTTTGATAGATAAAAAGAGAATTTTCTCTACATCTATATAGATCAGATGAAAATGAGGGACAAATGAGGAGGACAGAGGGACATTGCTCCAAATCAGGGACAGTTAGGAACTATGCAAATGTTGTCATTTTGCTAATAAAAGACATAACTGGGACTGTTTGAACAATGGATCCACTTAATCCCGGCTTCTCTATGTTCACTTTGGAGGTCAAAGAGAAAAAAAAACTGAACATTCTCTGCCAATACTTCCAACAGGGCTCAGGAAATGGCATTGCTCCTGGCACAAAGTGGCACAACTGTATGTTTGTCTCGGCTGCCCAGCTAATTGGCAGGCTCTGTATAAGGAACCGGGACGAGAGCCTGTATTTGTTTTGGAAGAGGTCTCTCCTCCGAGACACAATTCATTTTTGTTCGCTTTTGCAAATGACGTAAAGCTGAGGTGTAAAATAATCTTCTGTGTCAAGGGATGTTAAAAAGTTGGCATGGAACTGACTTCAGGTCGTTAGTTCAAGTTAATAATTGTCCTGTAAATTTAAGGAGGAGGTAGGATTTTGGCAAATGTAGTTTGAATTGTCACAGGCCTAAACTATAGACAGATACCAAACCTTCAAGCTCTAAAGCAATTTTTAAAGCAATTTTTTTTAGGTTGCTAAATTCATTGGCCTGGATTCAAGAAGCAATTGCGCCTGTGTAACCATAAGTTACACAGCGCAATTGCTTACTTGCCCCGGCGTAACGAATGCTCCTGATTCAGGAACCTCGTTACGCCGACTGCAGCCTAAGATATGCGCGGCATAAGGCTCTTATGCCCGCATATCTTAGGCTGCATTCTTGCGATGGCCGCTAGGTGGCGTTCCCGTTGTGCTCAGCGTATAGTATGCAAATTGCATACTAACGCCGATTCACAACGTTGCGCGAGCCCTGCGTACGCAATTTACGTTGTTTCCGTACGGCGGTTTTCGCGTAAGGCTGCCCCTGCTATTAGCAGGGGCAGCCAATGTTACGTATACCCGTCGTTCCCGTGTCGCGAAATTTGAAATTTACGTAGTTTGCGTAAGTGAATCGTGAATGGCGCTGGATGCCATTCACGTTCACTTTGAAGCAAATGACGTCCTTGCGACGTCATTTGCCGCAATGCACGTCGGGAAAGTTTCCAGACGGAGCATGCGCTCTACGCTCGGCGCGGGAACGCGCCTAATTTAAATGATTCCCGCCCCCTACGGGATCATTTAAATTGCGCGCGCTTACGCCGGGCATTTTGCCGGCGCGCCCACGCAATTTACGGAGCTACTGCTCCGTGAATCATGGGCAGCGCAGTAAATTTGCGGGGGCGCAGGGCAAAAACGTTGCCCTGCGCCTCCGTAAAAAATGCGCAAATCTACTTGAATCCGGGCCATTGTCAATTACCAGACAATATATTATGCTGCATATTCAGAGATGTGATCCCATTCTTGTCCTTTGAAAGATCAAACAGTGAGGGCCGCATTACCTGCAGATGTTTTCTTATGAGCTGTGATTTGAGGTTCCTCACCCCCAGCCACCAAACACAGGCGTTTCCATCGAAGGGTACTGTAAATGTTAAAAATAATAATATTCCTGTTCCAGCCCCTATACAAAATGCCAGCTCCATAAACACATGCTGCTGGATTCACGTAGGGCGGCATATTTTTGAGGCGGCGTAGCGTATCGTATTTACGCTACGCCGCCGTAAGTCAGAGAGGCAAGTGCTGTATTCACAAAGCACTTGCCTCCTAAGTTACGCCGGCGTATCATAAATGGGCCGGCGTAAGCGCGCCTAATTTAAATTGTGAAGACGTGGGCGTGTTTTATGTAAATAAACCATGACCCGACGTGATTGACGTTTTTAACGAACGGCGCATGCGCCGACCGTGGACATATCCCAGTGTGCATTGCTCCAAAGTACGCCGCAAGGACGTATTGGTTTCGACGTGAACGTAAATTACGTCCAGCCCCATTCACGGACGACTTACGCAAACGACGTAAAATTTTCAAAATTCGACGCGGGAACGACGGCCATACATTGGCTAGGCCAGCTATTTGTTTGACTAACTTTATGCCTGAAAACGCCTTACGTAAACGGCGTACTCTACTAAATACCTCAACCCTACTGAATACCTTAACTCAGTGTTTCCCAACTCCAGTCCTCAAGGCACACCAACAGGTTCATGATTTCAGGATTTCCCTCAGATGAAACGGCTGTTACTAAGGCAGTGAAACTGATCAAATCACCTGTGCAAAATAATGGAAAGCCTGAAAACATGACCTGTTGGTGTGCCTTGAGGACTGGAGTTGGGAAACACTGCCTTAACCATACGGAAACTCAACCTTACTGAACACCTCAATCCTACTGAACATCTTAACCCTACTAAGACTCAACCCTCCTGAACACCCGAATCTTAACCCTACGTAAACTCATCCCTACCGAACCTCAACCCTAGTACACACCTCAGTGCTACTGAGACTCAACTCTACTGAACACCCCAACCCTACTGAATATCTGAACCCTACTGGGACTCAATACTAAATACCTCCACCCTACTGAACCTCAGCCCCACTGAGACTCAACCCTACTAAACACCTTAACCCTTCTGAGACTCATCCCTTCTTAACCTCAACCTTACTGAACATCTTAACACTACTAAGACTCAACTCTACTGAACCTAAACCCTACTGAATACGTTAACCCTAATAAGACTCAACCCTACTAAATACCTCAACCCTACTACTGAACATCTCAACCCTACTGAACACCTGAAACCTACTAAACCTCAACCCTACTGGACACCTCAACCCCATTGAGACTCATCGCTATCGAACCTCAACCCTACTGAACACCTCAGCGCTACTAAGACTCTACTGAACCTCAACTCTACTTAACACCTTAACCCTACTGAGTACCTTAACCCTACTGAACATCTCAACCTTACCGAACATCTCAACCCTACTGAGACTCAACTCTGCTGAACACCTGCACCCTACTGAGCCTATTGAACAGCTCAACTGTACTGAGACTCATCCTTTTCTAAACTTCAACCTTACTGAACACCTCAGCGCTACTAAGACTCAACTCTACTGAACCTCAACCCTACTGAATACATCAACCCTACTGAGACTCAACCCTACTAAGCAGCTCAACACTACTGAGCCCCTTAACCCTACTAAACCTAAACCCTACTGAACACCTCAACCCCATTGAGACTCATCGCTATCAAACCTCAACCCTACTGAACACCTAAGTGCAACTAAGACTCCACTCTATTAAACCTGCATTCTACTGAACACCCCAATCCAAACCTACTAAAAAGTAACTCAAACCTACTAAATACCTCAAACCTACTGAGACTCAACACTACTGAATATCTCAACCCTACTGAGACTCAACTCTGCTGAACACCTGAACCCTACTGAACCTCAACCCTACTGAACAGCTCAACCATACTGAGACTCATCCCTTCTGAAGACTCAACTCTACTAAACCTAAACCCTACTAAATACCTTAACCCTACAGAGACTCAAACCTACTAAATACCTCAAACCAAGTAAACATCAACCCAACTGAGGCTCAACCCTACTGAACACCTCAACCTTACTGTACATTTCAACCCTACTGAGACTCAACCCTCCTGAACACCTGAATCCTATTGAACTTTCACCCTACTGAACACCTCAACCGTACTGAGACTCAACCCTACTGAACATCTCAGCACTACTTAGACATAACGCTACTAAACCTCAATTCTACTGAACACATCAACCCTACTGAACCTTAACCTTACTGAATGCCATTGGGATGAGTTGGAATACTGATTGTGAGCTAGGACTTCTTATACAGCACCCATACTTAACATCACAAATGTTATTTTGGCTGAATGGGCACAATCATCAACAAATGCCCACCACAAACTTGTGTAAAGCTTTCTGGCTCTTTTTACTATCTATGACAGGCGTAGGAAACCTTGGCACTGCTTCTGTGGTGAAACTACAAATCCCATCATGCCTCTGCCTCTAGGAGTCATGCCTGTGATTGTCAGGGTCTTGCAATGTCTCATGGGACTTGTAGTTTCACCACAGCTGGAGGGCCGAGGTACATTTAAATTGTACATGCTGGTAGAATGGCCTTTCCTCTATATTAACGTTTCTTCTGCATTCCAAGCAGAGGCAACATGCCTTCATTGAGTCCTTGACGAAGAAAGGGTGCGAGCTGTTTGACAGCCACAGAAGGCTATTGTTTATAGAGATAACACCATGAATCACCAATCACAAGACATTGCTCTTACTATAAAGCTCTTACTATAGAATATAAAATTTGATGACCTATATAAAAGTTAATAAAAAAAGTTATGCCCACTTTTACTTTACTTTGGGTACATATATTATATATACTGGGTCAGATCCACATACATCTGCGCCCGGCGCAGCGTATCTAAGATACGCTACGCCGCTGTAACTTATCTTTTTTATTTTGAATCCTCAAAAAATTTGCGCCGTAAGTTACGGCGGCGTAGTGTATCATTGGCGGCGTAAGGGCGCGGAATTCAAATGGATGTAATGGGGGTGTGTTTTATGTAAATACGTCGTGATCCGACGTAAACAACGTTTTTTTTAACTGCGCATGCGCCGTCCGTGGGGGTATCCAAGTGCGCATGCTCGAAATTAAACCGGAACCCACCAATGCTTACGACGGTGACGTCATTCTACGCAAATTCCTATTCGCGAACGGCTTACGCAAACGTTGTAAGCGGGAACGACGGTCATACTTAACATTGAGTACGCCTCAGAATAGCAGCTTTAACTATACGCCGGAAAAAGCCGAACGCAAACGACGTAAAAAAATGCGCCGGCCGGACATACGTTTGTGAATCGCCGTAACTAGCTAATTTGCATACTCGACGCGGAATTCGACGGGAATGCTAACCTAGCGGCCACCGAAAAATTGCAGCTTACATCCGACGGCGTACGAAGCCGAGATGCCGTTGTATCTTGTTTTGAGGATTTAAAACAAAGATACAACACGGGAAAATTAAAATTATGCCGGCGTATCAGTAGATACGCCGGCGTAATACCTTTGTGGATCTGCCCCACTGTGTGTGGGTGGTGGGCTGGAACGACCATGGGGGGGGGGTCTCGGTTAGATGTTTCAGGTTTGTTCGTCGCCCCCTAAACCAAGGGAGCGCCAGCCGCCTCTGGATGCCATTAAAGTTCATGTGAGTGTAAAGGCAGGTGTCCCAATACTTTTGGTAATGTAGTGCATTTTCATGCGATGGCAACAGGTATTAACAAGCTTTGTTCAATGGCTGGTAACCTAATAAATGAAAAATTTGTGTTGACGTGCATTAACATCCATCAAAACTTATGTCACCACACATAGGAATCTCATGTTGACGCTTGACGTGACTGCCTAACTCTAAGAAAAACCGCACCTCTACACACACATAGATAGAAATGGGCCCTGGTTGTATTTTTATTCCCAAGCACTGTCAATACCTTAAAGGGGTTGTAAAGGATTTTTTTTTCCCCCTAAATATCTTCCTTTACCTTAGTGCCGTCCTCCTTCACTTACCTCATCCTTCCATTTTGCTTTTAAATGTCCTTATTTCTTCTGAGAAATCCTCACTTCCTGTTCTTCTGTCTGTAACTCCACACAGCAATGCGAGGCTTTCTCCCTGGTGTGGAGAAAGCCTCTTGAGGGGGGAGGGGGCGAGCAGGAGTGTCAGGACGCATACTAACACACAGCTCTTTTCTCTATCTGAAAAGTAGAGAGCGTCCTGACTTGACTGATATTTCTTATCGGAACGCACTCATTTATCTCCTATAAGGAAGAAGAATACAACGCGCCTGTCAAACCCAGATCACTATTTCCTTATTATGGAAACAGACATTCTCTCCATACGGCTGTATAACCTCAATTATCACAACAATAAATCAATCATCTGCGGTTACTACACGTAATAATACACCCATCATACTCTGTTTATGAAATAAATAAATATAAGTCACCAAGATCTATTCCCTCAGTACAAACTCCAGCCGAAAAATATGATTGTATAAAAATTGTGTACTTAAAGGGGTTGTAAAGGTACAATTTTTTCCCTAAATAGCTTCCTTTACCTTAGTGCAGTCCTCCTTCACTTACCTCATCCTTCCATTTTGCTTTTAAATGTCCTTATTTCTTCTGAGAAATCCTCACTTCCTGTTCTTCTGTCTGTAACTCCACACAGTAATGCAAGGCTTATTCCCTGGTGTGGAGTGTTGTGCTCACCCCCTCCCTTGGACTACAGGAGAGTCAGGACGCCCACTAACACACAGCTCCTTTCTCTATCTGCAACGTAGAGAGCGTCCTGACTCTCCTGTAGTCCAAGGGAGGGGGCGAGCATGACACTCCACACCAGGGAATAAGCCTTGCATTACTGTGTGGAGTTACAGACAGAAGAACAGGAAGTGAGGATTTCTCAGAAGAAATAAGAACATTTAAAAGCAAAATGGAAGGATGAGGTAAGTGAAGGAGGACTGCACTAAGGTATTTAGGAAAAACAAATTGTACCTTTACAACCCCTTTAAGCGCTGATGTGAACCAAAAATATTAAAAGATAAATAAATGATTAAAGCTGCAACTATTTCAAAAGTGTACAGATATCACTATATAGTGCTGAAGTAATAAAGTAACAATGCGCTAAAATCAACCTTCCAATATTACATAAACGTATACAAATTCCAATGGCATTAAAAAACAATGGGTGTACAATTGAATTCCAGCCATGAAAGTCCAATATGTGAACAACTATTTACCACCACCAATTAGTGGTGGTCAGGGCCGCCATCAGGGTGGTACAGGCAGTACACCTGTAAGGGGCCCGGAGGTCCCCAGGGGCCCGGATGGCAACCCCCTTGTATTATTTATTTTCTTATAAAAAGGATTTTTTAATATATTTTTTTTATTTTTATATATATATATATATATATATATATATATATATATATATATATATACACACATATATTTTTATTATTATTATTAAAGGGCCCAGAGGGCCCCATGTGGCAACCCCCCCTTTTTTTATTTTTTTTATAAATGTTTATTTATTTATTTTTTATTTTTTTTATTATTAAAAGGCCCAGAGGTCCCCAGGGCCCCGGATGGCAACCCCCCTTTTTTTATGATTTTTTTATAAATGTTTATTTTTTTATATATATTTTTTTTATTTATTTTTTATTAAAGGGCCCAGAGGTTTCTTTTTTCTTTTTATTAAAGCAGTGTTTCACCCTAAGGCCCCATTCACACCTAAGCGACAAAACGCCCGACGCGGGACGCTTCTGTCGCTTGAGGGGAGAATTCCCATTGCCGTCTATGGAGATGGTTCACATCTCATAGACGCGCAACGCCTGTCGCCTGAAAAAAAGTCCCGGACCCTTTTTTTCACGCGACAGGCGCGTTTTCCCATAGACAGCAATGGGAATACTTTAGAAAAAAAAAAAAAAAAAAAAGAAACATTTGTAATCGCGGCAAATCTGCCGCTACACGCGTACGCGGCTGTCGCTTAGGTGTGAATGCAGCCTAAAAAACAAGTTTCTAGCATGCCATCAAGCATACTAGCGCGAGCTACAGTATGCCTTTCTTTTTTTTGCGCCGTACTCACAGTTTAATCCCGTAGTGAAGCCTCTTCTCTTTACATAAGTTTATGTAATATTGGAAGGTTGATTTTAGCGCATTATTACTTTATTATTCTGAAAAATATGATTGTTTCTCAAATGGAACAGGAAAAGGTTTGCGCCTCTGTTAGGTTTTTATCATCATTTGTTTCCCTGTTAGGGAGATCATCCCTCCTGTTAGAGCTTCTAAGGCCTCGTACAGACGAGGGGTTATCCGCTGGAAACGGTCCGCCGGATTTTGATCAAAATCCGTGCGGAAAACATCCGCGGTCACGTGTCGCGCCGTCGCCGCGACGATGACGCGGCGACGTGCGCGACGCTGGAAGGTAAACACTTCCACGCATGCGTCAAATCATTACGACGCATGCGAGGGATGGGAGCGGACGGACTGATACGGTGAGTCTGTACAGACGACCGGATCAGTCCGCTGGACTGGATCCCAGCGGATAGATTTTGTAGCATGCTACAAAATTTTTATCCGCTGGGAATCTGTCGGCTGGATTTTTATCCGCCGAAAATTGTCCGCTCGGGGCTACACACGACCAGATCTATCCGCTGGAACTGATCCGCGGATCAATCCCAGCGGATAGATCCTCTTAATGCTGTCCATGGTTTACTGCCCTGGTGACAACCCCTTCTTCTGTATGGGTGTCACAGTGACAGGAAGTAGCAGAAAATCACCCAATCAACTCTTCACCAGTTTATACAAAATTAAAAAATAAATAGCTAAAGTTATTCCCCGTACTCAAGCCTGCCTTGCATACACACGATCACACAAAAGTCCGGTGAACTTTTGACTGCCAAGAACGCGGTGACGTAAAAAGACTACGACGAGCAGACAAAATGAAGTTCTATGCTTCTGAGCATGCGTCAAATTCTTTCCGAGCATGTGCGTTTTTTTCGGGTCGGAAAAGCATACTGATGAACGGTTTTCCCGCTAGGATTTTTTCCTGATGGGGACAAAAGAGATCCCGCTCTCTTTTTTTCCCCCGGCAGTTTTCCTGTGGGGAAAAGTCAGATGGAGCATACACACATAGCTAGATTCAGAAAGAGTTTAGCCAGCATATCAGTAGATACGCCGTCGCAACTCTGAATCTGCGCCGTCGTACATTTAAGTGTATTCTCAAATTGAGATACACTTAAATGTAGCTAAGATACGACCGCCTGCGCCGTTGTATCTTAGCTGTCTAGTTCCGCCGGCTGCTAGGGGCGTGAACGCTGATTTACGTCTAGAATGCGTAAATCAGCGAGATACGCCTATTCAACACTGGGCCAGATCCACAGAGAGAGTACGCCGGCGTAGCTACTGATACGCCGGCGTACTTTCAAATTTCCCCGCGTCGTATCTTTAGTTTGAATCCTCAAACCAAGATACGACGGCATCTGGGTTCGATCCGACAGGCATACGGCTTCGTACGCCTTCGGATCGTAGATGCAATACTTCGGCGTCCGCTGGGTGGAGTTCGCGTCGTTTTCCGCGTCGGGTATGCAAATTAGCTATTTCCGACGATCCACGAACGTACGCGCGGCCGTCGCATTCTCTTACGTCGTCTCTAGTCGGCTTTTTCCGGCATATAGTTAAAGCTGGTATTTTGCGGCATATAGTTAGAATTGCCATGTTAAGTATGGCCGTCGTTGTGATTTTCTTTTCTGTTTAAAAAAATTTTGTTTCTCTCAATAAACATCTCTGATTTAAAAAAAAGTATGGCCGTCGTTCCCGCGTCGAAATTTGAATTTTTTTTTTTTGCGTAAGTCGTCCGTGAATAGGGATGGTCGTAATTCACGTCTAAGTTAAAAAAATGACGTCGTTGCGACGTCATTTAGCGCAATGCACGGCGGGAAATATAGGGACGGCGCATGCACAGTTCATTCGGCGCGGGGACGCGCTTCATTTAAATGAAAGACGCCCCCTACCCACCGATTTGAATTAAGCGCCGTGAGATACACTACACCGCCGTAACTTACGGCGCAAATTCTTAGTGGATTCAAAGAATTAAAAAGTAGGTTACAGCGGCGTAGCGTATCTCCCATACACTACACCCGTGCAGATCTCTGTGGATCTGCCCCACTATTTTGAAAGATAAAGGGCCAGATTCTCAAAAGAATTACGCCGGTGTATCTACAGATACACCGGCGTAATTCGAAAATCCCGCCGTCGTATCAATGTTTTGTATTCTCAAAACAAGATACGCCGGAATTAGGCTAGGATCCGACTGGTGTAAGTCACTTACACCGTCGGATCCTAAATGCAATACTACGCTGGCCGCTAGGTGGCTTTTACGTCAATTTCAGCGTCGCATATGCAAATGAGCCGATATGCCAATTCCCGAATGTTTTTGCGCAGCTTCGCCGTAGTTTACATCGCTTCCGTAAGCGTAAGGTTACCCCTGCTATATGAGGGGTAACCTTACGTCGGTCCGCCGTATGCCATGTTAAGTATGGCCGTCGGGACAGCGTCTGGTTTTTCCGTCGTTGACGTAACTCGTCGCGAATAGGGCTGTGCGTTAATTACGTTCACGTCGCAACCAATGTATTTGCGGCGTACTACGGAGCATGCGCAGTGGCCTACGTTTAAGGCCGGCGCATGCGCAGATCGTACGGGACGGGGGCGCGCTTAATTTAAATACAAGCCGCCCCCTTTGATTTACGCGGGGATACGCCGGGCCATTTAGACTACGCCGCCGCAAATTAAGGAGGAAGTGCTTGGAGAATACGGCACTTGCTCCAGTAAGTTGCGGCGGCGTAGTGTTAATGGCATACGCTACGCTGCGCCGCAATGTACGAGAATCTGCCCAAAAAAGTGCATTTTATATACATCGCTATAGATCAGACCAAAATGAGGGACAAATGAGGAGGAAAGAGGGACAGAGGGACATTGCTCCAAATCCGGGACAGTCCCGCAAAATCAGGGACAGTTGGGAGGTGTGATGTACGTAGTTCTGCGGTTTAGTAAGCTGTTTGCTCGGAGTTGCTCCTTAGAATGATGCACCCAAGTCATTATCTACACCCTTGTTGGTGTGTATGGGATCTCCTTAGCGACCGTTGTTGTTTGTAATATGGAAAACGGATGGGCGCACATTTCTGGGAAAAGTCGTTTGCATATTCCTCCCACAGGGAAGAAGAAAGTCGTTAATGAGAAAAAAAATCAAGTTCAAGCAGGTCAAGCCCAAGCATTTAATTTCTGTAAATAGACTCTTGTGTTATAACAACGTGTATTTAATTGGCACATTGTACTGCAGATGATAATTAGGACTTTACCCGGTTGACCCAACACAACCCTACCGCCGGTGGCAGTCTCACTTCTAGGGTAGCTCCATATGCCCAGCAGATTGCTCTCTGGGTTATGATTGGTCAGATCGTTAGAAATCACTGGCCCCTCCCCCTCTGATCCTTCTCACAATGTGCATTAGAAGTTGCAGCAAGTCATAAAGAACCCAGAACATCCAGCGTCATGTAGCTTTTTCCCACCAGCTTGACTATCCCTGGCTAGGGTGACCACATTTCCAAACTACCATTCAGGGACACCCTCCCTTCCCAAAAAAACAGCACAGTGATTGGACACAAGAGGCGGGATTTATGATTTCTCCAATCACAAGCAGGGGGCGGGGATTGTGCTCCTCCAGGCATTCCCGGGCCAGGACAAGTACTGTCAGTAAGTAAAGCGGTGATGTGGCGGCCTTTTTTGGGGGCATCAGATTGGCCGGGGGGGGGGGGGGTGGGTGGCTGTGTCAGTTTAATTTTGGGACACTGTATTGTCCTGGAATGAAGTTGCCCGGGACAGACCCAGTGCGAAGCTCCGTGATCGCGCCCGCGGGACCCGATCGCCGCCGGTTTCCCGCCATCGGGTCACAGGAGCTGAAGAACGAGGAGAGGTGTGTGTGTAAACAAACCTTCCCCGTTCTTCTCTGTGGTTTGTCACTGATCGTCTGTTCCCTGTTATAGGGAACGACGATCAGTGACATCACACGTCCAGCCACGCCCCCCCTACAGTAAGAAACACACAATAGGACACACTGAACCCCTTTAGCGCCCCCTAGTGGTTAACCCCTTCACTGCCAGTGTCACTTTTACAGTAATCAGTGCATTTTTATAGCACCTTTCACTGTGAAAATGACAATAGTCCCAAAAATGTGTCAAAAGTGTCCGATGTGTCCACCATAATGTCGCAGTCACGAAAAAAACACTGATCGCCACCATTAGTAGTAAGAAAAAAAATTATAAATAAAAATGCCATAAAACTATCCCCTATTTTGTAAAGGCTATGGGCCAGATTCACAGAAGAAGTACACCGGAGTATCTACTGATACGCCGGCGTACTTTCAAATTTGCCGCGTCGTATCTTTAGTTTGAATCCTCAAACCAAGATAGGACGGCTTCTGGCTTTGATCCGACAGGCGTACGGCTTCGTACGCCTTCGGATCGTAGGTGCAATACTTTGGCGCCCGCTGGGTGGAGTTTGCGTCGTTTTCCGCGTCGGGTATGCTAATTCGCTTTTTCCGCCAATTCACGAAGGTACGCGCGGCCGTCGCATTCTCTTACGTCGTCGCTAGTCGGCTTTTCCCGGCGTATAGTTAAAGCTGCTGTTTCGCGGCGTATAGATAGACTTGCCATGTTAAAGTATGGCCGTCGTTCCCGCGTCAAATTTTGAATTTTTAGTTTTTTGCGTAAGTCGTCCGTGAATAGGAAAGGACGTAACTCACGTCGACATTCAAAAAATGACGTCGGTGAGACGTCATTTCACGCAAAGCACGGCGGGAAATTTCAAAACGGATCATGCGCAGTAAGTTCGGCGCGGGAACGCGCCTAATTTAAATGATCCACGCCCCCTACCCGGATCATTTGAATTAGGCGGGCTTGCGCCGGAGGGATTTACGCTACGCCGCCGCAACTTTACAGGCAAGTGCTTTGTGAATCAAGCACTTGCCCGTAAAACTTGCGGCGGCGTAACGTAAATGCGATACGTTACGCCGCCGCAAATGTACCTGAATCTGGCCCTATAACTTTGTTTTTACCAAAAATATGTAGAAGAATACGTATCGGCCTAAAATGAGGAAAAAATTTTTTTTTTAGATATATATTTTTGGGGGATATTTATTATAGCAAAAAGTTAAAAATATTGCATTTTTTTTTAAATTGTCGCTCTATTTTTGTTTATAGCGCAAAAAATAAAAACCGCAGAGGTGATAAAATACCACCAAAAGAAAGCTCTATTTGTGGGGAAAAAAGGACGCCGATTTTGTTTGGGAGCCACGTCGCACGACCGTGCAATTGTCTGTTAAAGTGACGCAGTGCCAAATTCGCAAAAAGGGGCCCTGGTCCTTTACCTGCATAATGGTCCGGGGCTTAAGCGGTTAAGGAACAATTCCTGATTGGTGAAGGATTGGCTCTTCGCTGATAATGGCCCCGTGATGTAGACAGTGGAGGATTTCTAGGTATCAGACGCCGGTACCCGCACTCCTCCCCCTCCCCCCCGATATCTGATCACAATATTACCAGACGTACGCCTGAAATCTGGGGCACAACATTTTCTCACCACAAACCTGCGCCTCAGCCGTACAGTTCTAAGAAGTGTCTGGGTGGATGTGCTGGGAACCCCTCCCAGACAAAGCCTGACATCCTGCTAGATATAGAGCTCAGCTTCACCGAGAACTTCAGAGCTGCCCGTCCATCAACTGCGCGGTCCAATCCCATCTCTTCTATACGTGTCCTTCACAGCGCTGCGCTTCAATGGGGGTCTTCAGCAGATGTCCCCCGCCCCACGTACTTTTACTGCGGCCGGGCAGTCGCTCTGGGCAGAATCACGTACCTGTAGGGGCATCTGCACTCCCGGGTCTGGGACGTGCACGCCGCCGCTGACCCGCTCCCACTGTGATTGGACACAGCAGAAGCCAATCAGCGGGTCCAGCAGATGCGATATCAGCTGGGACTGAGACAGGCAGATCTGCCTATGTAAACAACTGCTGTTCTGTAAGAAGGGGAGGTAGAGATCCTGTGTTCCTGCTAAGCAAGCAACATGGATCTCTGCCTTTCCCTAGTCAAAGCACCTCCCCCACAGTTAGTAACGGGGCCGGTGCTACCACTAGGCAAACTAGGCAGCCGCCTAGGGCGCACTGCCCTAATGGTCCCAAAATTATTTCAAAAGTGTCCGTTGTGTCCGCCATAATGTCGCAGTCATGATAAAAATCGCTCATCGCCGCCATTACTAGTAAAAAATAAATTATTAATAAAACTATCCCCTATTTTGTAGAAGCTATAACTTTTGCGCAAACCAATCAATAAATGCGTATTGCAAACTGAGGAAAAAATAATTTTTATATATATTTTTGGGGGATATTTATTATAGCAAAAAGTAAAAAATATAGATTTTTTTTCAAAATTGTTGCTCTATTTTTGTTTATAGTGCAAAAAATAAAAACCGCAGAGGTGATCAAATACCACCAAAAGAAAGCTCTATTTGTGGGAAAATAGGACGCCAATTTTGTTTGGGAGCAACGTTGCACGACCGCGCAATTGTCAGTTAAATCGACGCAGTGCTGAATCGCAAAAACTGGCCTGGTGTGATGAATACCTGTTACCCCAGCCGACACGTGATGGTTCCTCCCGCCAGATCATGGGCCAGATTCTCAGTGGAGATACGACGGCGTATCTCTGAGTTGCGCCTTCGTATCTATGCGCCTGATTCATAGAATCAGTTACGCATAGATTTCCCTTAGATCCGACAGGCGTAAGTCTCTTACTCCGTCGGATCGTAACTGCATATTTACGCTGGCCGCTAGGGGCGTGTACGCTGATTTACGTGTCGAAATATGTAAATCAGCTAGATACGCGAATTCACGAACGTACGCCCGGCCGACGCAGTACAGTTATGCCGTTTACGTTAGGCTTTTCCCGGCGTATAGTTACCCCTGCTGTATGGTGGCGTAAGTGCGGCATACCAATGTTAAGTATGGCCGTCGTTCCCGCGTCGAAATTTGAAAAAGTTACGTCGTTTGCGTAAGTCGTCCGTGAATGGGGCTGGACGTCATTTACGTTCACGTCAAAACCAATGGCGTCCTTGCGGCGTATTAGGAGCAATGCACACTGGGAAATTCCACGGACGGCGCATGTGCCGTTCGGGAAAAACATCAATCACGTCGGGTCACAGAACATCAACATAAAACACGCCCCCCTGTCCCACATTTGAATTAGGCGGGCTTACGCCGGCCGATTTACGCTACGCCGCCGCAACTTACGGAGCAAGTGCTTTGAGAATACAGCACTTGCCCGTCTAAGTTGCGGAGGCGCAACATAAATCGGATACGTTACGCTGCCGCAAAGATACGCGGATCTACGTGAATCTACCCCTATGTGTTCTGTATGTATTGACATATGAGTCGGGGCCCTCAACAGAGACTCAGCTGGCAATAAAGACCTGGCAGATGTACTTACCCAACCCAACGCTAATAATAATAAAAAAAAAAAAATCTAAAATATTTTGGCTGCAGTTATGGACTGCGTTCTTCTATGCAAGGATTTCTAAAGATCAAACCACGAGGGTTGTCCTTGTCCAGCGCTGTGACATCATCTCTCCACTGGGACTGCTGCCAAATAGATTATCCATAAAAAAACACACAGGAGCTCAAGTGGGAGATATTAATGGAATGTCATTAGCACAGGCTGCTATCTGGCTGTAAGTGTGACCACGTGATGCAGTGTCGTGTCGGGATAAGGTCTTCTGGCAGATCTAGATTCACGTACCCTTTACGTCGGCGTATCTATTGATTCGCCGCGTAAGTTAAAAGTTGCGTCGTCGTATCTATGCGCGCTATTCAGGGAACTAGATACGCCTGAATTCCTGCTTCATCCGACCGACGTAAGTCTTAGTACGCCGTCGTATCTAGGGTGCATATTTACGCTGGCCGCTAGGGGCGCTTCCATAGATTTACGCGTAGAATATGTAAATGTCTCAGCCCGGCTCCCGGTGGGTGTGCTATGCGAGGTACGCCTGCGCTTAGTATGCCCACCCCCCTCCCACAAAAACCACCACACTTACACGCACTCGAAATTGGGTTAACATGCACGCACTTTGACCACGCAGTCTCTAAAAAGAGAGGCGAAGGACTAACGGGGCTGGTTGAGCGGGCTAGATCCTCTCACTCCCTTATAGGGAGTCCCTCTGCCCCGTTGGGCTTCAAAGCGGAGCAGGTAGGGTGGGCTGTGTGGGAGGACCCCCTCACACACCCGCCATTGCCACCCGGGGCATGGAGAAAGGTGGCAGATTGCCTCTGGGGGAGGCCTGCCTACTCCCAACTCCTGCAGTCCGGCTCCTCTCTCGAGTACACGCACAAAATACACTTAAAAAAAAAAAAAAAAAAAAAATATGTAAATGAGCTAGATACGCCGATTCACGAACGTACTTGCGCCCGCTACGCTGTTTACGTAAGGCTTACGTCCGGCGTAACGTTACCCCTGCTATATGAGGCGCAGCCAATGTTAAGGTATGGACGTCGAAACAGCCGTCGGGCTTTACCTCGTTTACGTAAGTCGTACGTGAATGGGGGTGTACATAGGTTACGTTCACGTCAAAAGCATTGAGCCGACGTATCTTAGGGAGTATATGCGACGTGACTCTGAGCATGCGTGCGCATGCTCCGTTCGTTCGGGAAGTCATTTACATGGGGTCACGGCTAATTTTACTACAACACGCCCACTACCTTCCACATTTGAATTAGGCGGGCTTACGCCGGCCTATTTACGGCGCCAGATCTTTGAGAATACTATTCTGGGCTCCCTATTTTACGTAGGCAGTAGCGCATGTGAGATGCGCTACACCGGCAAAAAAATGCGCCGAGCTACCTGAATCTAGCTCACACTGTTTAATATACATTATACTTTCTCGTAATTATTTTAATATAAAAGATAAAAATAAAATAAAAAAACACTTTTTTCCTAATTGATTTACAGCTGTCACATGACCCAGTTCTCTCAGGGAAACATAAGCAGGAGGAGCTGCTGGTCACATGTTCAAAATAAAAAGGATATTTAAAAAAAAAAACAGCCTTTAGTAAAAAAATAAATAATTAATATCAATAAATTGTTTTAAATTGACATAAAAATATATATTTGAGATCAATTCTTTATTATTTTTTGGCGTGGGCGGATTTCTGCTAGTCACAGGCTGTGTAACGCCCCTCCAGCCCTAGAATAAGAGGGAGGTGAAGCCTCCATTAATCTTCATGTAACATTCCGCCCCCATTGACTGGTTAGTGGGCATGGAGGAGGAGGGAAATGCTCAGCATAGAAACTCACTGAAAACTGAGCATGTGCAGAGCTACCAACAATGCTCTGCAAAATCCTTAGCTGCATTACGGACATGAACAGAAGGGGGAGATAGAGAGCAGAAGGATCAACCAGGTTTTTTGCAGAATACAGAAAGTGAATCTAATAGTGACTGAGTGAGTATGAACAGCATGGAATACACCATTAATTGATAGTTTTTACCATGCGGGTTTAGTGATTAGATTAGAACCTCTAGGTATGTCATCTTTAAATTTTAAATATATTGAGTCCTATTGTTGTGTACATCTTTTCCTACAATACACTCGCACCATTTAAATACACTGGGCCGGATTCAGAAAGGACTTACGACGGCGTATCTCCAGATACGCCGTCATAAGTCCAAATGCGCGCCATCGTATCTATGCGCGTATTCAGGAACTGAGATACGCCTGAATTTTGCAAGATACGACCGACGTAAGTCTCCTTACGCCATCGTATCTTGGGTGCATATTTACGCTGGCAGCTAGGGGCGCTTCCGTAGATTTACGCCTCGAATATGCAAATGACCTAGATACGCCGATTCACGAACGTACTTGTGCCTGTCGGATTTAGCTACGCCGTTTACGTAAGGGCGCAGGTAATGCAAAGTATGGACGTCGGAACAAGCGTATGTTTTTACGTCGTTTACGTAAGTCGTACGTGAATAGGGCTGGGCATAGGTTACGTTCACGTCGTTGCCATTGAGCCGTCGTATCTTAGGGTGTAAATTTGACGTGATTCTGAGCATGCGCACGCATGCGCCGTTCGTACGACGCTTCATTTACATGTGGTCACGATTCATTATAATACAACACGCCCACTACCAGCCTACTTTGAATTACGCGGGCTTACGCCAGCCCATTTACGTTACGCCACCGTAACTTAGGGAGCAAATGCTTTGTGAATACTGTACTTGCCTCTCTAGGTTACGTCGGCGTAGCGCATATGAGATGCGCTCCGCCCGCACAGAGATACGCCGATCTCTCTGAATCCGGCCCAATGTTTTGTGGTTCTTTTAACACAAAAAGTCAACCCAGTGATACAATTCTGGTGTAAAACATGGTCACATCGAGGTTATCCCTCCGCTCATGTTTCTAGTAATGGAAATGTAATATAATATTTTACAGGAAATGTCAACCAGAAACAGCAAAAAAGGCAAACAAAAATATTTTCTCGCACGTGAAAAGACTAGGAAAATATTTATACTGGTTCTCCCAGAAGGGAGCAGAAGAACAAGTTCTTTTGGCCTTTTGTGAAATGTCAAAAACGTTGAACTGATTTGGCCGCACTTTAAGAAAAACAACATTGGGAAGCTATGATCGGGCTGGGGGGTAGACGGAGCAATTCTTGTTCGCCAAAAGTTACGGTCCGGGCTTAGGGGTAGAGAGGGCATCTCATGTTCTACAATATCATGTCATGGTTGGGTTGTGCCAAGGGGTAGAGAGGGCATCTCATATTCTACAATATCATGTCATGTTTGGGCTGTGCCAAGGGGTAGAGAGGGCATCTCATGTTCTATAATATCATGTCATGGTTGGGCTATGCCAAGGGGTAGAGAGGGCATCTCATGTTCTATAATATCATGTCATGGTTGGGCTGTGCCAAGGGGTAGAGAGGGCATCTCATGTTCTACAATATCATGTCATGGTTGGGCTGTGCCAAGGGGTAGAGAGGGCATCTCATGTTCTACAATATCATGTCATGGTTGGGCTATGCCAAGGGGTAGAGAGGGCATCTCATGTTCTATAATATCATGTCATGGTTGGACTGTGCCAAGAGGTAGAGAGGGCATCTCATGTTCTACAATATCATGTCATGGTTGGGCTGTGCCAAGGGGTAGAGAGGGCATCTCATGTTCTACAATATCATGTCATGGTTGGACAATTGCGCAGTCATGCAACGCTGTACCCAAATTAAATATTTATCATTTTTTCCCCACAAATAGAGCTTTCTTTTGGTGGTATTTGATCACCTCTGCGGTTTTTATTTATTGCACTATAAACACAAGAAGAGGGCCAAGTTTGAAAAAAACACAATATTTTTTACTTTTTGCTATAATAAATATCCAATTTTTTTTTTTAAAAAACAATTTTTTTCCTCAGTTTAGGCCGATACGTATTCTTCTACATATTTTTGGTAAAAAAAATAAAAAATAAATCGCAATAACCGTTTATTGATTGGTTTGCGCAAAAGTTATAGCGGCTACATAATAGGAGATAGATTTAAAGCATTTTTATTATTTATTTATTTTTTACTAGTAATGGCGGCGATCTGTGATTTTTATCGTAACTGCGATATTACGGCGGACACATCGGACACATTTTTGGGACCATTCACATTTATACAGCGATCAGTGCTATAAAAATGCATTGCTTGCTGTATAAATGTGACTGGCAGGGAAAGGGTTAACACTAGGGGGCGATCAAGGGGTCAATGTGTTCCCTAGGGAGTGATTCTAACTGTGGGGGGAGGGGACTGACTGGGGGAGGTGATCGATCTGTGTTCCTATGTACAAGGGGCACACCATGGGTCTCCTCTCTCCCTGACAGGATGTGGATCTCTGTGTTTACACACAGAGATCCACGGTCCTGCTAGGTTACTTGGCAATCGCGATGTCCGCTGGGTATGCGCATCGGGTTCCCAGTGACGCCGCAGACGCGCGCGCGCCCCTTAGTGGCTCGGGAAGGTGCGATGTCATATGACGTCTGTCCGGAACAAGAGAGTCTTCGTCCCGCTGTCCAGGTCCGGCCCTACCATGGGACCCGATGGTACCATTGTACCAGGCAGCTCTTTTAGGGGGGGCAGCAAATTGCCGCCCGCACGCCATTCCCATTATTCCAGCTCCGCTCTCAACTCCACTGTGGGGCTAATTGCCGCCCAACCGCTCCTCCCGTTCCGCTCTCCGCTCCACTGTGGGGTTAAATTGCATGAATAGAGCCATAACAGGTCCTACTCCTATATACATGTATAGAGCCATGATAGGTCCACTTTAGTTATCATGACATAAAATAATGGATGTAGGGGCATTTTGGTGGGCGCAATTTTTTTTTGGGGGGGGGCAGCATTTCATTCTTGGTACCAGGTAGCACAATGTCTTGAGCTGGCACTGCCGCTGTCATATGACGGCGGGCGGTAGACAAGCGGTTAAAGAGAAGAGTATAGCAAGTGTAGCAATATGTTGCTAAATGTTGTACCTTCATTAAATGTAACCATATTGCTACACTTAGAGGCGTCTTTCTTCTCTTTTATACTCATTTGTGACATGACTCTACTTGTATATCAAGACATCGCTTGTATATCAAGTCAAAATGTATTAAAATATTTTGCTTGTCTTGCAAAACGCTCTCAAACCACCAAGGTTTTACTTTACTGAAGTTCCTCTTTAACATCAAGAAAACATATCAGATGACAGGTCCACTTAGTGGGACTTTTGCTGAAGAATTTGTCATAAAAATTGTTTTTTTATATGTCTATCTTAAAAAAAAAAGCCATATAGATAATAAAACTGAGATAACGTAAAGGAAGTGAATTTTATGGTTGAACATGAACAAATAAACAAATCGCGGATCTAAATCGGGGACGGCAGGCGCGCTCAGACTGTAAACTGTCCTACCCAGGCTATCCTTCACCTGACTAAAGCTGCCGTCAGCCAGAATTTCCTTATGACAGGTGGTATAAACGTATATATAGAATTATATCGGCTCCTATAGATGAAATGCAAATGATCGCCCCCTCACCACCATAAAACTCCCAATAAAGATCCATCACAAAGCACAAAATCCCAATGTAAACACAAAGGTTTCTTTGTATACAACTTCATCGCTACAAAGGAAACAACATATTAACAATGACGAAACACCTTGGTAAACACTATTATTACACAAATAAGGCTGCATTTACACCTGAGCGTCGGTCGTTCGGTTGTTTTTTCCGGCGTTTTTTTCCGGGGCGTATTCATTCTTATTTGCGCGTTTGCATACAGCGTCGTCCGACGTTTTTGTACTTCGACGTTTTTTATTTTAGCCAATAGGAAAAATGATCATCTTTTCATCACTTGTTGCTATGTTAGTAGATTTTTTTAATCTTCTGCCTGGGTGAAATCTTCTATTGATTAAAGCGACGAAACGCCCGTAGCAAACGCTCGTTGTCGCGCTAGTCGCTTGAATTGAGCGTTTCCATTACTTTCTATGGGAAATGGAAACGCTCAAAAATGACCAAACCGCCCGATATGCGAGACAAAAAAGGGTCTGGAACTTGTTTGAGCTTCAGGCGTTCGGCGTCAGGCCTATTTGCGTGGAGATGTGAACCATCTCCATAGGGAACAATGTATTTTTCCCCCTCTAGCGTATTTGAGCGTCGCGCTTCAGGCGACAAAACGCTCAGGTGTGAATGCAGCCTAAAGGCCAAGGTCTTGGCACCGTCAGAGCTTACATTCAAATTGGTCACAGTTCATGTAGCGTCAGAAGTAATTAAGTCTTCCAACTAATAGGAGAGACAGAGCTTTATAACTAAGATTGACATAGTCATGATTTGTCATCATTATCAACTGACCCTGTATGGCATGCCTGTCTATGGTTCCAGGATGAATCAGCATTGAGAAAGCCATCCTAATATATTATTATTATTATTATTTATATTATTTGCTCTATCAGGGGGTGTTAGGCAATACATAGAAACAGCTCCTTAATTCTGCATGTCAAGAAAATACAGGTGTATACAATGTAAATACAATGTAAATTGCAAGCAGCATTCTATCCATGAACACGCTACATACTAAGATAATATTTAGATAATTAATATCATATAGACAAATGTACTTAAGTATGTATTCACACAGCCGGCGTTGTGACGAGAAAGGTCCCCCTTCGAATAATGTCCACCCTGTACTGCGCAGGCGCAGCGCTTGCGCAGTACGGGGAACAACGGAGCCGCCGAATTTGCCGATTCAAATTCGAATTTGCCGATTCGACAGGGGACGGGGGGTCATTTCTCGTCAGAACACCGGCACAATTGAAGGTGATTGCTAATTGTAAAATCTATGTCGTTTTTTGGCCAGTTCAATCTATTTTACATAACAACATATATCATATCTCTCTCTATACATATATATATACTGTACTGGCATACCTCACTTTTAAGTACACAATGGGTTTTATTTACAGTATACACACATAAGTCTCTTTTTATCCCCTTCTCCCATCCCTCTTTCTCTCTCTCTCTCTCTCTCTCTCCACATCTCTATTTCTCTTCTCTTCCCTCTTTCTCTCTACGGGGTTGATTTACTAAAGGCCAATAGATTGTGCACTTTGCAAAGTGCAATTGCTCTCTGCAAGTGAGCAAGCTCCAAAAATTAGTAAATGAGGTACAGCTCCACTTTACAAAGAATACCCAATCAAATGCAAGGAAAATTAAAAAAAAAAAAAAATGATTGGATGATGGAAGTCAGCAGAGCGTCTGCTCATTTGCTAAGCTCTGGAGCAACTGCTCTTGCAGAGTGTAACTGCACTTTGCAAAGTGCACAGTCTATTTGCCTTTAGTAAATCGGCCCCCACGTCTCTGTTTCTTTCTTTAGTTTCCTATTGCTCTCTTGCTTTCTTTATCCGCGTCTCTATTTCTCTCTTTTCATGTTTGTTTATAATTTCTATCCCCTTTTTTCTTTCTCTTTTGCTGCCTCTCTCTCCTGATCCAAATCTATTTCTCTCTCCCTCCATCTCTTTTTTTCTCCCTTTTTTATCTCTCTCTCTCACTACATCGTTATTTCTTTCTCTAATTTCCATCTGTCATTATCTCTCCCTGTAAAACTCCATCTCTATTTTACCTTGTCCCCCCACCCCTGACTCTTTCCCCACCTCTATTTTATCTCTCTATTGATCTCCATATCCCTACATCTTTATCTCTCAATTTTTCTCTTTCTCTCTCTCCATCACTATTTTCTCTCTCTCTCTCTCTCTCTCTCTCTCTCTCCATCTCTAGTTTTCTCTTTCTCACTCTCCATCTCTATTTTCTCTCTCTCTCTCTCTATCTCAATTTTTCTCTTTCTCTCTCTCCATCTCTATTTTTATCTCTCTATCTCTCCATCTCTATTTTCTCTCTCTCTCTCTATCTCTCCATTTCTATTTTTCTCTTTCTCTCTCTCCATCTCTATTTTTCTCTTTCTCTCTCTCCATCTCTATTTTCTCTCTCTCTCTCTCTATCTCAATTTTTCTCTTTATCTCTCTCCATCTCTATTTTACCTTGTCCCCCCACCCCTAACTCTTTCCCTACCTCTATTTTATCTCTCTATCGATCTCCATATCCCTCCATCTTTATCTCTCAATTTTTCTCTTTCTCTCTCTCCATCTCTATTTTCTCTCTCTCTCTCTCTCTATCTCAATTTTTCTCTTTCTCTCTCTCCATCTCTCTTTTCTCTCTCTCTCTCTCTCTCTCTCTCTCTCTCTCTCTCTATCTCAATTTTTCTCTTTCTCTCTCTCCATCTCTATGTTTCTCTTTCTCTCTCTCCATCTCTATTTTTCTCTTTCTCTCCATCTCGATTTTCTCTCTCTCTCTCTCTCTCTCTCTCTCTCTCTCTCTCTCTCTCTCTCTCCATCTCTATTTTTCTCTTTCTCCATCTCTATTTTCTCTCTCTCTCTCTCTCTCTCTCTCTCTCTCTCTCTCTCTATCTCTATTTTTCTCTTTCTCTCTCTCCATCTCTATTTTTCTCTCTCTCCATCTCTATTTTCTCTCTCTCTCTCTTTTTTTTCTCTTTCTTTCTCTCCATCTCTATTTTTCTCTTTCTCTCTATCTCTATTTTTCTCTTTCTCTCTCTCCATCTCTATTTTTCTCTTTCTCTCTCTCCATCTCTATTTTTCTCTTTCTCTCTCTCCATCTCTATTTTTCTCTTTCTCTACCTAGTCTATTGCTCTCTCTATGCCTCCCACCTCTATTGTTTCATTTAGCCCTCTCTCTATTTCTTTCTCTCCCCCCTGTCCCTTTGCCACTGTCTCTCTATCGCTCCTCTTCCTCCTCCTCTTGAGCTGGGTGTCTGTGGATGTTTTTTACTAATAAAATCAAATTCAAAATCAAAATGTGCTCATTCTTTCCCATATATTAGTTGCTAGCGATTATCGATCGCTACATCTACTGGACAATGTAGTGTACCACGTAGTAGCGATTAATTATTGATAGCACAATGCTCCAAATTTGTGCAATTGTTCACTATTAGAGCCTTTTCACAATGATCAGTTTTTTTTCCGTTTTCGCCTTACAAAAAATGCATAACCATTACATCCTATGGAACGCTTCACACCAGTCAACTGCGGCCGGGTTAGTTGCATTTTTAAACATCCTGCATGCTGCATTTTTGGTGCATGTTTGGTGCTGCAAAACAAAACACACCAAAAATGCACATTGAAATGCATTGAAAACGCATACAAATGTTGCAAAAGCTCAACCATATGTCCTTATTCACAGTTGCATATGTGTTTTTACTACATTTTTGCAATGGAGCAGTGTGAAAGCAACCTTACAGTACATGCAATGCAGATTGGAAACAGTTCTTTCTTTCTCTTTTTTACCTTTCTTCCTTTTCTCTGTCTTTTTCTTCTTTCTCTTTTTTTCTATTTCTTTCTTTCTTTTCCTCTTTCTTTCTTTACCTCTTTCTTTCTTTTCCTCTTTCTTTCTTCCTTGTCCTCTTTCTTTCTTTTCCTCTTTCTTCCTTGTCCTCTTTCTTTCTTTTCCTCTTTCTTTTTTTCTTTCTTTCTCTTTCTTCCCTCTCCCTCTTTTCTCTCTCCTTGTTCCCTCTTCCCCTATTCTCTCTCTCTCTCTCTTTTCTCTACCTCTGTCTATCTCATCGTAACTGCCTCAGTCTCTCTCTCTCTCTCTCTCTCTCTCTCTCTCTCTCTCTCTCTCTTTCTCTCTCTCCCTCTCTCTCTCTCTCTCTCTCTCTCTCTCTTTCTCTCTCTCTCAATATTAGCAAAATATTAAAGCAATAAAAAAATGTCTTACAAAGTTGGCTTTGATTTGTCTTGGTGAATCTTCATTTCCTGCTAACCACCCCTGACATGGGCTCTGCAGGAGTAGTAGGTGCAGGGCGATGATGACCAGCAGTGGACAGGTTCCAGATCCCAGACTCCCCATGGATTAATTTCCCAGGTTGGCTGATGGCGAAGTACACTTATCCCACCTGGAGGTATACATCCAGCTCCATGTTGGAGAAGACATCACCTGTACGCTTGGCGTCTCTGCAGGTGGTTTGTACGAAAGTCTGGCTATAGCTGGCCAGGCCACATTCTTCTCTCTGTCACTTGTGTAGCTCCATCCCTGTCACCTCCCTTCTGACTTTAACCTACTTAGTTGGTTTTTTTCTGCCTGGTGTGATAACTCCACCTCGAGGGCCTGCTCCTCCTTTACCCATAGACAGAACATTTCCACCCACTTGTATTTCTGTGCTGTGTGTGTATAAAGTGGATTTCCTGGTGTAAGCCTCTCCCAGAGATGACTCTTACCTGCTGGGGACAGGGAGCCGCCTACAGCTGGGGGCCCACCTGCCTGCAGAGCACAATGCTAGTAAAGTATTGCTTTGACTCACAGCACAGACAACTATCTGAGAAATGCTATGCTGGTATCTCAGGATTTCCCTTTTAGGGGAACCTGTCACAGGAGAAATTCCTAAACTGGCATTTCTGACCACCTGCTATAGAAACATAGCTGTCATGCTCATCCTCTGTCTTTAGTATTTTCCAAGTCACATCTTAGTAATAAGTTTTAGATCAGGATTTCTGGCTTTACCCCAACTCTGATGTTGACAGGTGCAAGGGACAGTAAAACTCCTGGCATTTCCCATGCCCGCGGAGCAGCAGGTGGCACAAAAACCTGGCCATAGACATGCATCGCTGTTCATGCTTGTACTCCCGTAAATGCATTCTCCATGCGTTTAACCTTCAATTACACCTGTCGGATCTTAGGGCTAGCTATGCGTAACCTGATTCTATGAATCAGTCGCATAGTTAGGACGGCCCTAAAACAGAGGCCGTCATCGTATCTCTTTTGTGAATCTGGCCCTTAGTTCCAAATAAAAGGTTTTGGCACAGGTGACGCAGATTTTTAAAACAAAGAAGTAAAAGAAAAAAAATACCCACCCAAAAAAGAAAATTTCACCCACTCCCCGACAGACAATGCAAAAAATTTTGATGATGGGGTTGAGAGTGAGACACCGAGCTTAGGGCTCGGATAGTGTCATATATAACGTGTATGGTGCCCGGAGCACTCCGCTCTGCTTTGATGCAGATACAAGATACATAACCGCGCACCCCTGTGATGATAGCATATTCCTGGCACGCTGACAGGTTAGGACTATGTTGGAACAAATCTGTTTAGATAAATTAAAAGGTCAGAAGAGCAAACTTTCTCCAGAAAAACCTGCAACAGCTGCTCCTGATAAGGCACCACATCAAACCCTTTCCTTCATTCCGGTCCTAAATTTGATTCCAAAAAGACTTCTGATGCTACGCAGGTCTCCAATCATTGCTGATCACATGTAAATAAATGTATTAGTTATCAGCAGTCTTTTTCTCACACACTGTCACAGCGTAAGGAAGGGAAAGCCAATAACCGGCAAGTGTAACGGACACTTACACAGATAATCAGTGTCCTTATTATCAGTGCAGCCACGTCAGTGCCCCCTCATCAGTGCTGCCTCATTAGTGCCCATCTGTGCCACCTCATCAGTGCCCATCAGTGCAGCCACGTCAGTGCCCCCTCATCAGTGCTGCCTCATCAGTGCCCATCAGTGCAGCCACGTCAGTGCCCCCTCATCAGTGCAGCCTCAAAGTGCAGTCTCATCAATGTCCATAAGTGCAGTCCCATCAGCGCACATCTGTGAAGAAGAAAAATTACTTATTTGCAAAATTTTATAGCAGAAACTAATAGCTAGATTCCCAAAGAGTTACGCTGGCGTATCAGTAGATACGCCGTCGTAACTCGGAATCTAAGCCGTCGTAAGTTTAAGTGTATTCTCAAACTAAGATACACTTAAACCTAGCTAAGATACGACGGCCTGCGCCGTCGTATCTTAGCTGTCTAGTTCCGCCGGCCGCTAGGGGCGTGAACGCTGATTTACGCCTAGAATGCGTAAATCAGCGAGATACGCCGATTCACGAACGTACGCTTGCCCGTCGCAGTAAACATACGCCGTTTACGTAAGGCGTTTTCCGGCGTAAAGTTAATCGAACAAATAGCTGGCCTAGTCAATGTTAAGTATGGACGTCGTTCCCGCGTCGAAATTTGAAAATGTTACATCGTTTGCGTAAGTCGTCCGTGAATGGGGCTGGACGTAATTTACGTTCACGTCGAAACCAATACGTCCTTGCGGCGTACTTTGGAGCAATGCACACTGGGATATGTCCACGGACGGTGCATGCGCCGTTCGTAAAAAACGTCAATCACGTCGGGTCACGAGTCATTTACATAAAACACGCCCCCCTCATCCTCATTTGAATTAGGCGCGCTTACGCCGGCCCATTCACGCTACGCCGCTGTTACTTAGGAGGCAAGTGCTTTGTGAATACAGCACTTGCCTCTCTGACTTACGGCGGCGTAGCGTATATGCGATACGCTACGCCGCCTCAAAAGTAAGCCAGTCTATCTGAATCTGGCTATAAGAAAACCTTTTTTTTTTTTTTTTTTCTGTCTTTGTTCATTTAAAAAAAAATCAAGAACCCCATGGTAATTAAATACCACCTAAAAAAAAGCTCTATTTGTGTTAAAAAAAAAATGTAAAAATGTCATATAGGTACAGCATGGCATGACCGCACACTTGTCATTCAAAGTGCAACAGCGCTAAAAGATGAAAATTGGCCTTTGCAGGAAGGGGGTAAAAGTGCCCGGTATTGAAGTGGTTAATCAGGGGCATTTTCCAGCCACGTACGAGTAATCAGTGTGGTCTCTTCTGTGTAATTCCGGAAGCCCCTTCTTGGTGCTTTCACAACTTTGACACAGTTTGTTTGTTTGCTGAGCGCGTGTTGTGACAGACCCTTTGAAATATTCGTCGCACCCACATCTGTGATTACCATACGCAATAGCTGAGCTCTCAAGAGTCAAAACAATGATGTAAATTTTGTAGACGCCACAGAAATTTTTATTTTTATTTTTTTTGTTTCTGATGAGTTTCGGTTCTGACATTTAGGATGGAGGCTGATTGATTCTCAGACAGTAAATTCTCTTCTTGGAGACAGACGCAGACAGGAACTGAAAGCTTTGAAAGAGAATTTCTCCCACAGCTTCCTATAACTGTACGGCGACGGCAATATAACCTCATTGGTTCCACTGCTGGAAATGTTCTTCATTTAGAGCAGAGGTCTCCAAGCTTTCTAAACAAAGGGCAGTTTCCTGGTCTTCAGACTTTAGGGGGGTCAGACTGTGGTCAATGGGAGTAGAAAATGCCCAGTGTCGTGGGGGCAAACAATGCCTCAAGCTTGGTTGTCAGTGGGAGTAAAAAGAAATACATAGGCCCAGATTCTCAAAGGGCTTACGACGGCGCAACGCAATGTGCGCCGTCGTAAGTCCTAATCTGGGCCGTCGTATCTATGCCACTGATTCTTAGAATCAGTTACGCATAGATAACCATTAGATCCGACAGGCGTAAGGCTCTTACGCTGTCGGATTTTAAATACAATTTTTTTTTTTGCCGCTAGGTGTCGCCTCCGTCGTTTTCCCGGTCAAGTATGCAAATTAGCAAAATACGCGAATTCCCGAACGTACGCGCGGTCGACGCAGTGAAGTTACGACGTTTGCGTTAGATTTGCGACGCGTAAAGTTGCCCCTGCTATATGAGGGGCAACCAATGTTAAGTATGGCTGTCGTTCCCGCGCCGAAATTTAAAAATTTCCGTTGTTTGCGTAAGTCGTCCGCTGGATGCCATTTACGTTCACGTAGACACCAATGATGTCCTTGTGACGTCATTTAGCGCAATGCACGTCGGGAAATTTTAGGGATGGCGCATGCGCAGTACGATCGGCGCGGGAACGCGCCTAATTTAAATCCACGCCCCCTACCCGGATCATTTGAATTAGGCGGGCTTGCGCCGGAGGATTTACGCTACGCCGCCGCAACTTTACAGGCAAGTTCTTTGTGAATAAAGCACTTGCCCGTAAAACTTGCGGCGGCGTAACGTAAACGAGATACGTTACACCCGGGGAGATTTACGCTGAGATACGAGAATCTGGGCCATAGTGCCTGTGGTTAGTATGAGGAGGTATCCATTATTGATGTCTGTGACGGGGGTCACTTTGGGTGGGGGGTTTGTGCAACTCAGCTTGCCTTGGAGAGATCTGGAGGCTCCTTGTCTAGCTTCCCCAGCCCCCCTTATGTGTACGTCACCCTGTGTCTCTAATAGGGGCACAGGGTGAATGAGAACCCCACTATGATCTGTGCTAGTCAGACTCAATGTTGTATATACTAGCCCAGATTCACTAAAAAACGCCTATCTCATAGTTGCCAACATTTGAAAAAAAATTCCAGGGACACTTTGCAGCACAGCTATTAATTAATTACCACACTCACTTCCCCGAAGCTCCACCCACTCCGCAGTGTGTACAGGAGAGGAGGAGGAGTGCAGAGGGTATGATGGGGGCAGTGTGTACAGGAGAGGAGGAGGAGTGCAGAGGGTATGATGGGGGCAGTGTGTACTTGAGAGGAGGAGTGCAGAGGGTATGATGGGGGCAGTGTGTACACGAGAGCAAAAGGAGTGCAGAGGGTATGATGGGGGCAGTGTGTACAGGAGATGAGGAGGAGTGCAGAGGGTATGATGGGGGCAGTGTGTACACGAGAGCAGGAGGAGTGCAGAGGGTATGATGGGGGCAGTGTGTACACGAGAGCAGGAGGAGTGCAGAGGGTATGATGGGGGCAGTGTGTACACGAGAGCAGGAGGAGTGCAGAGGGTATGATGGGGGCAGTGTGTACAGGAGAGGAGGAGTGCAGAGGGTATGATGGGGCAGTGTGTACAGGAGAGGAGGAGTGCAGAGGGTATGATGGGGCAGTGTGTACAGGAGAGGAGGAGTGCAGAGGGTATGATGGGGGCAGTGTGTACAGGAGAGGAGGAGTGCAGAGGGTATGATGGGGGCAGTGTGTACAGGAGAGGAGGAGTGCAGAGGGTATGATGGGGCAGTGTGTACAGGAGAGGAGGAGTGCAGAGGGTATGATGGGGGCAGTGTGTACAGGAGAGGAGGAGTGCAGAGGGTATGATGGGGGCAGTGTGTACAGGAGAGGAGGAGTGCAGAGGGTATGATGGGGCAGTGTGTACAGGAGAGGAGGAGTGCAGAGGGTATGATGGGGGCAGTGTGTACAGGAGAGGAGGAGTGCAGAGGGTATGATGGGGGCAGTGTGTACAGGAGAGGAGGAGTGCAGAGGGTATGATGGGGCAGTGTGTACAGGAGAGGAGGAGTGCAGAGGGTATGATGGGGGCAGTGTGTACAGGAGAGGAGGAGTGCAGAGGGTATGATGGGGGCAGTGTGTACAGGAGAGGAGGAGTGCAGAGGGTATGATGGGGGCAGTGTGTACACGAGAGCAGGAGGAGTGCAGAGGGTATGATGGGGGCAGTGTGTACATGAGAGCAGGAGGAGTGCAGAGGGTATGATGGGGGCAGTGTGTACAGGAGAGGAGGAGTGCAGAGGGTATGATGGGGGCAGTGTGTACACGAGCGCAGGAGGAGTGCAGAGGGTATGATGGGGGCAGTGTGTACACGAGAGCAGGAGGAGTGCAGAGGGTATGATGGGGGCAGTGTGTACACGAGAGGAGGAGGAGTGCAGAGGGTATGATGGGGGCAGTGTGTACACGAGAGCAGGAGGAGTGCAGAGGGTATGATGGGGGCAGTGTGTACACGAGAGCAGGAGGAGTGCAGAGGGTATGATGGGGGCAGTGTGTACAGGAGAGGAGGAGTGCAGAGGGTATGATGGGGCAGTGTGTACAGGAGAGGAGGAGTGCAGAGGGTATGATGGGGCAGTATGTACAGGAGAGGAGGAGGAGGAGTGCAGAGGGTATGATGGGGGCAGTGTGTACAGGAGAGGAGGAGTGCAGAGGGTATGATGGGGGCAGTGTGTACAGGAGAGGAGGAGGAGTGCAGAGGGTATGATGGGGGCAGTATGTACAGGGGAGGAGGAGGAGTGCAGAGGGTATGCTGGGGCAGTATGTACAGGGGAGGAGGAGTGCAGAGGGTATGCTGGGGCAGTATGTACAGGAGAGGAGGAGGAGTGCAGAGGGTATGCTGGGGCAGTATGTACAGGAGAGGAGGAGGAGTGCAGAGGGTATGCTGGGGCAGTATGTACAGGAGAGGAGGAGGAGTGCAGAGGGTATGCTGGGGCAGTATGTACAGGAGAGGAGGAGTGCAGAGGGTATGCTGGGGCAGTATGTACAGGAGAGGAGGAGGAGTGCAGAGGGTATGCTGGGGTAGTATGTACAGGAGAGGAGGAGGAGTGCAGAGGGTATGCTGGGGCAGTATGTACAGGAGAGGAGGAGTGCAGAGGGTATGATGGACACAGTTAGTACAGGAGAGGAGTTTGGAGGGTATGGCGGTGGCATAATGGGGAGGGATTTCTTGTGGTGTCTATGGGGTAATCAGGAAGTGATGTTGGGAAGATAAGGGAAGGAAAGTGACCATGGAATGATGTCCCTCAGCAGGGGGGGGGGGGGGGGGTAGGAAGCTCGGAGTGATGTCTGTATGATGTGATCTGGGGGTGATGCAAGCTGGGGGCAGTATGTACAGGAGAGGGGGACTGAGAAGTGGTCAGATAGCGATGTATATAATAAAAAAAAACTCATCCACTAAAAACATTTAAAACAATGAATCCTACAACAGTACTAGATGTAAATACAGATCTATGTAATCCAGTTTATAGCACTCTGCATCCAATCCAATTGCTCAGACTAGATAATGTGGGGTCATTTATAGCCATTCATGTAACCTGTGTGTGTAAGTGGTGAGTTCACACTTCTGATTGCACAGACTCTGTATACATGTACAATCAGAAGTGTGAACTCACCACATATATATACAGGTTACATGAATGGCTATAAATGACTCCACATTATCTAGTCTGAGCAATTGGATTGGATGATGTTTGCACAGACATGCTTAGAAGTGATCTGTCAAAATGTGTTTGGGCTGCAGACCTCATCCCTCCCTCCCCTCCCCCACACTCAAACTCACTATCTCCCCCGATTCTTCTCCTAAGAAAAAATCTCCTTGAAAGTGTATACTACTATATACCCTAGGAAACTTCCCACAGAAAAGTTCAGCTCACTCACCTCCTCCCTTCCTCTGGCCAGCCGACAGGAGCTACAGTGAGCTCCGCCTCCCAGGTCTCACAGCACACCGCGCTGCTGATTGGAGGGGAGGCTGAGTCAGAGATAACAAGAACCCCGCACAGGCAGCACGAGACTGGAAGGAGGGGAGGGGACAGAAAGGAGCTTTGCATCCCAAACACACAGCGCAGGCTCAGGTCCCTGCTGAGACCCAGAAGCCGCACCTGCCTTCCCCAATAGCCGGGATAAGCCCCGGCAGTCTAAATTAGCTGGGACTAGGTCCCAAATAACGGGACTGTCCCTTTAAAAACGGGACAGTTGGCAAGTATGCTATCTTTAGGCGGGCGTAGCGTATCTCAGATACACTACGCCGCCGTAACTTTGAGCGGCAGGTCCCGTATTCTGAAACATTTTCCGCTCTAAGTTACGGCGGCGTAGTGTATCTGATACGGCGTAAGCCCACGTAATTCAAACTAGGCTAGTGTGGGCGTGTTTTATGTTAATGTTCGTGACCCGACGTGATTGACGTTTTTTACCGAACGGCGCATGCGCACGCTTGCTCAGTATCACGTTGATTTTTCAAATTAAATTGCGCCCGCTCAATGCCTAGTCGACGTGAACGGAACTTACGTCCAGCCCCATTCACGGACGACTTACGCAAACATCGTAAAACGTGAAAAATTTGACGCTGTTCCGACGTCCATACCTAACATTAGTACGTCTCATCTACGCCTCATAGAGCAGGGGTAACTATATGCCGAAAAAAGCCTTACGCAAACGACGTAAAAAAATGCGCCGGCCGCACGTACGTTTGAGAATTGGCGTATCTAGCTCATTACCATATTCGACGCGTAAATCGACGGAAGCCCCACCTAGCGGCCAGCATAAATATGCAACTTAGATACGACGGCATAAAAGACTTACGCCAGTCGGATCTAATACAAATCTATGCGTAACTGATTCTAAGAATCAGGCGCATAGATACGACACCTCAAACTCAGAGTTACGACGGCGTATCTGGAGATACGCCGGCGTAACTCGTACGAGAATCTGGGCCATTGTGTGTTGTCTCATGCTGTTGTGTACTCTTTGCTGTGATGGTTTGGGGTGTGACTGTGTTCTATTGTTCTATTGTGGCTATCTGCCTCAACTATTATGGGATGTTTAAGTGTGTTTACTGATGAGAAATTTGAACACACCTGACCTGTGGGTCCATTGTCATTGGACAGATTAACCCGTCCTGTTTTCCAAGTGTTATAAAAATCTGGCTGTTTGCAGAGCACACAGACAGATATCGTGTCTCTAATAGTAACACATTTCGTCTTAGTGAAATAATCCATCTTTAAGCTAAAAGTTTCACTCACCATTCATCTCCTTCCATTCTCGGGATCGCATCACAGTATCCAGGTAAAGTAACTTACCTTGTCCCCTGGATCCTGCGATGTCTCCCCGCTGTGTGATCGAGCTGTCTCCTTGCTCGATTCACACAGTGCCCCGAGTCAATTTGTACAGGAATCCGGTGCGATGGACATTTTGAACAATTTCATGCTCCAAACTTTGTGGGAAATGATGGCCCCTTCCTGTTCCAACATGACTACGCACCAGTGCACAAAGGAAGGTCCATAAAGTCATGGGGCCAGATTCAGATAGGAGATACGACGGCGTATCTCCTGATACGCCGTCATATCTCTAAGGCCGGCCGGTCGTATCTATGCGACTGATTCATAGAATCAGTTACGCATAGATATGCCTAAGATCCGACAGGTGTAAGTGACTTACACCGTCGGATCTTAGGCTGCAATTCTAGGCAGGCCGCTAGGTGGCGCTTCCACATGTTTTACGCGTCGAATATGCAAATGAGCATTTACGCCGATTCAGAAACGAACGACCGCTTGGCGCTTTTTCTTTTTCGTTGTTTGCGTTCGGCTTTTTCCGGCTTTTTCCCTGCTATAGCAGGGGTAAGTGTGGCGTATCCTATGTTAAGTATACCCGTCGTTCCCCCGCCAAGTTTTGAATTTTTTACGTTGTTTGCGTAAGTCGTTCGCGAATACAGCCGGACATAATTTACGTTAACGTCTAAACCAATGACGTCCTTGCGACGTCATTTGGAGCAATGCACGCTGGGAAAATTTGCGGACGGCGCATGCGCTGTTGGATCGCGGCGACGCGCCTGATTTAAATAGTACACTCCCCCTAGCCGCTGAATTTGAATTCCGCCGGGGGATTTACGATACGCCGCCGCAGGTTTTGAGGTAAGTGCTTTCTGAATTAGGCACTCGCCTCAAAAACTTGCGGCGGCGGATCGTAAATCAGATAGGTTACGTGGATCTAAAGATCCGCTAACCTATCTGAATCCGGCCCCATGGAGTGGAGGAACTTGACTGACCTGCACAGTCCTGACCTCAACCCGATAGACCTTTGGGATGATTTAGAGCAGCGAAAATTGAACCCTACGGACTAAGACTGGGATGCCATTAAAGTTCATGTGCGTGTAAAGGACGTCCCAATACTTTTGGTAACATCTATTCATTTTTGGTTTCAGGCAAAACCCTAAATCAGGGGTGCCCAACCTTTTGAAAAGCGAGGGCCACTTAACTAACTTGGCAACCAGTCAAGGGCCACAATGAGCGGAGCGGGCGGATGACAGGTCACGGCTACGCTATGGCCATCCGATCCGCCCAGACAAAAGGGTACGAACTCCCTTCTGTTTTCGGATTGGAGGTTGGTGGGCAAAAAACAGACACCTGTCGCTCTTTACAGGTGAATTGAGGGTCCTATTTGGTCAGGCTGATCTTGTGAAAAGGGCCTAAGACTGCTTTCACACTGATGTTCTGTGGTTTTCTCACACCGCGGGTGCAGCGTAGTGCACCTGTATCTATTCTGCGCGTTAGCTGAAATTTGCCATAGACTCCCCCTGTGGCAAAAGCCGGCGCTGTAGAGGAAGCATCGGCTTATGGGGCTCAGCTACGCAGCCACTTTCTTCCTCTACCATCAGCTTCATTCACAACACTGATGCTGTGGTATGGCGGGTCGGCAACCTGTGATCTGGGCTTTCCAACCAACCATTTAGGAGCAAGAGGTCATGGGCCACATCAGAGGGCTCCGCGGGCCACATGTGGCCCCTAGGCCACTGGTTGGCCATCCCTGCCCTAAATCTTTATGCATAACAGAAGGTTCAGCAGAATTGAGATTTAGTGATGAAAGACTGTGGATTATGCCCTATGCACCTATTGTTTGGTGCATCTGGGTAAATGTCTCCTTAGTTCTTCTCCTCTTATGTGTTGTACTACCACGCCTTCTCTCATTCTGGCCTTCAGGAAGATCCGATATTAAAAAAAAATGTGGATGATTCAGATGAACGGGTAAAACAGTTCCCAGATGTAGTTTGACAGACACGCCTAATACCCAGATTAGATATAAAGGAGATTATTAATATAATCATCCTAGTATTTTTGTGATGTGTTAAGTCATTACATGTTTGACAGCAAACAAGCAACTCCCATTAGCTCTTTCCCGCCGTCTCTCGAAAACCCAGGTACCAAAGTTAGAACTGAGTTGTCTCCGCTCATAGACTCAATGTGGAAAGAAAGGGCCCTCTCACACTGGATCAATCACTGGTACCCACGTTTATTGTGTAAGACATCCACAAGCATGGCAGTGACAGTACCCACCCTTCCAATGCATGTCACCCAATAGGGCTTAGTCATAAAGACTCTATTGGGTGAAACGCTTTAGAGGGGGCGGTCATAAAGCAGGGATAACCTTCCCATCATTACATGGACTTTCTCATTAGGACCACCTGTCAGTTTTCTTGCAGACCTGATCAGAAGCTCCATACAAGTCCATGGACAGGTGGATGTGCTTACACTCACCAAATTCCGAGTCCATCTAGGTTGGAAAATAACAATTAAAAAGGATCCTCTTCCGTTTTTACGTACCCAAATTAGAGGAATCAAAGATAACCTGATATTAACAGACAAGTCTGTTTTCTTCTGGATGCCCATTGATCCAACACAGGATTGCTACAGACAAAAAACTGAGTCCTGTCCTTCTCCCCCCGTGCTGTCCTTCTCCCCCGTGCTGCCTTCTGTCCATTCACATAACTGAGCATCGTAACCTGTGTTTACAATGCTTCAGTTTATGAATGGAGAGGAGCTTCTCTCCATTCATTTTAGCTGAGGTTGCTGAGAAAGGGACTGGGGAATCTGTGTCCTTAGTCCCTTTCTATGTCTTAAAAGGGAGATGTCAGAGGTCTGTTAAGACCCCTGATATCTCTCCAAGGACCCCCAACAGGGCTGATTAAAAAATAAAATTGCAATAAATAATTTTTTAAATAAAATAAAATTGATATAACAAAAAAAAACACACTCACAATCCACTCCCCCCCCCCTAAAAAAAAAAAAAATTGTAAAATTGTAAAAAAAAAAAGAAATACTGCCACTGTCACATGACATTAAAAAAAATGTATCGGTATCGGCGAGTACTTGAAAAAAAGTATCAGTACTCGGTCTCAAAAAAGTGGTATCGGGACAACCCTAATGCTAATTACTCTATATTGAATTGTTAGTCAGTTTGGAAATGCACTTGTTAAATGTAAACATTTCGGCTGCAGCATTCGACCGATTCAAAACATATCCACGCATGCTCAGAATCAAGTCGACGCATGCTTGGAAGCATTGAACTTCGTTTTTTTTCAGCACGTCGTTGTGTTTTACGTCACCGCGTTCTGACCCGATCGTTTTTTTTAACCGATGGTGTGTAGGCGCGACGGACCATCAGTCAGGTTAACCGATGAAAACGGTCCTTCAGACCGTTCTCATCGGATGGACTGATCGTGTGTAGGCGGCATAACAGGAATGACGGAAATGTGAAACAGATTGAAGCATGGGGCTCACCCCAGCGACGTCCTTGATGGATTTATGAGACAAGATAAATAGAGAGAAAGACGTGAAAAATCATTTCATCCATTTTCAAGTGATATTTTTTCAAGTATTTGTAAATATCGGCACATACGTAAAGTGAATTATCCACTGATTAGTGAATTTCAGATACCACCATTGTAAGTCCATCACAAAGGAAGAACAAGGGATAGAAATAGTAAATAATTACTACCGTAAGTAGTAGTAGCCCGGGTCTTATATTAATTTTGGCAACAAAAGACACAGTAGGGCTTATTTTTGGGGTAGGTCTTACTATGTAATGTGCTGTCTTCTCTTCCACTCTCTCTACCTGCCTGTTAGGAATCCCCAGTGTGAACTGAGTTAAATGCTTGTAAAATCTTGTAATCCACTCCATGTACAATGTGTGTATTTCTGTAATATAATTGTGCCAAATACCTTCATTATAGCACCGCTCAGCGCTTTTGTGACCTGCCGGAGCTCTCTTCCCTGCATTTATATTACAGAAACACACACATTGTACATTGTGTACTACTGTAATAGAGTGGGTTATAGGATTTTACAAGCATTTTAAACTAGGGCTTATTTTCAGGGTAGGGCTTATATTGCAGTCCTCCTGGAAAATTACACTAGGTTTTATTTTAGGGGTAGGTTTTATTTTCGGAGAAACAGGGTATTCTAAAAGAAAGGAAGAATGTACTGTTGACTTTCTCGGGTCCTAGGAAACCAGGATGTTGTCTGTCCTGTATGCATTGCTCTAACATGAACAAGCAGAGTACATTCACCCATCCGCACACTGCACGAGAATATGAAGATTTTTATTTTGTTTGAGCAACTGTGTGGTTCACATGAGTAAACGCCCTTGTGGGCTTTGTTATATAGGGGGGAAAAAACCAAGCCTAACACAGGAAAATTACAGAATCTCTTAGGCCAGCCATACACAAAGCATATTTCTGTCCTGCAACCACGGGTTTCAGATAAGAAACTTGCTTGATTCCCCCATCATCACAGACAGTGTTGATGTAGGAATCCCTCCTGACGGGCCATTGTCTTCTCCCAGCGGGGAGGGTGGGGGATGCTGTCCCAGGGAAGGATGAGGTAAGTGAAGGAGGACTGCACTAGGGTAAAGGAAGCTATTTAGGGGGAAAAAAATTACCTTTACAACCCCTTTAAGGCCCCGTACACACGAGAGGATTTATCCGCGGATACGGTCCACCGGACCGTATCCGGGAATAAATCCTCTCGAGGATTTGCGAGGATTTTGATCCGATGGAGTGTACTCACCATCGGATCGAAATCCGCGCTGAAATCCCATCGCGATGACATGTCGCGCCATCGCCGCGATGATGACGCGGCGACGTGCGCGACGCTGTTATATAAGAAATTCCACGCATGCGTCGAATCATTACGACGCATGCGGGGGATTCATTCGGACGGATTGATCCGGTGAGTCTGTACAGACCAGCGGATCAATCCGTTGGGATGGATTCAAGCGGATAGATTTGAAAGCATGTCTTCAAATTTTGATCCGCTGGAAATCCATCCCAGGGGATAAAAATCAGCGGAAACAGATCCGCTGGAATGTACACACCAGGGGATCTATCCGCTGGAGCCGGTCCGCGGATCAATTCCAGCGGATGGATCCTCTCGTGTGTACGGGGCCTTAGACTGGGAGGCCATTAAAGTTCATGTGCATGTAAAGGCAGGCGTCCCAATACTTTTGACAATTTAGTGTATCTCGTCAGCGGCCCCACCCACCCTGTGAAAATATAAAAGTCATTTTAAGCTGATTTTGTTAACTTCTCCAGCACTAAAAGAGTTAACCCATGGTCGTTTATCTGTGTCACACGCGCCAGACACGGCACGCTCTGCACGCTCTGCGCGCTCTGGTTTCCTGTATATACAATAAAGGTTTGCAAGGAACGTGAAAGTCGTATATAATAAAATCACACTAAGAATATCAAGAAAAACTCAAAGGTTTGTGGAAAAGTGCAGAAAACGTTTTTCTAGATATAATTAGACGTGTTTCCTTTCAGATTCGGCGAGTTTCATGAAGACGAATGTTATCTATCTGCACGTCAAGCATAATTTAAAGGGCAGCAGTACGTCCCACATATAACCACAGAAGCGTCTCTTTTACATTGAATTCTAGATTTGGTAAAAGGTGCTTCGCAGTATTTTAGACAAAGGGATTTTTTTGGTAGTTTTGGGCCAAATTCAGCACCAGGTACCAGTTGAGTAGCTTTCCAAGTTTAACCGCTTGACCCCTGGAAGATTGCGGCCATTAAGTGCCCCGGCGCCCACAGGCCGGCTTCTGCTGTGTACACGCCCACGCACCCCCTTTTTTATATATATACGTGAACCTGCGCACATCGGCAGGCAGGAATTATTCCCCCTGTTGCTTTCAGCAGGTGTTGTGCCTGCCGAACGCGACCTACTCAAGTGAACGCAAGCGCCCGCAACCATGTGCAATGCATGTGGTTGTGGCACATCATTTTTACTATAATAAATATCCCCAAAAAATATATCTAAAAAAAAATGTTTCCTCAGTTTAGGCCGATACGTATTCTTCTACATATTTTTGGTAAAACAAAATCGCAATAAGCGTTTATTGATTGGTTTCCGCAAAAGTTATAGCGCCTACAAAATAGGGGATAGATTACTGATATTTTTATGAATATTTTTTTTCTTACTAGTAATGGCGGCGATCTGCGATTTTTATCATGACTGCAACATTTTGGCGAACACATCGGACACTTTTGACACATTTTTAAGACCATTGTCATTTTTACAGTGATCAGTGCTATAGAAATGCACTGGTTACTGTGAAAATGACACTGGCAGTGAAGGGGTTAACCAGTAGGTGGCGCTGTAGGGGTTAAGTGTTCCCTAAGGAGTGAATCTTACTGTAGGGGGGGGGCGTGGCTTGCCGTGACACGTCACCGATCGTGTTCCCGATGACAGGGAACACGATCAGTGACAGTGTCACTAGGCAGAACGTGGAGATGTTGGGGCAGATTCACGTATCCGGGCGCATCTTTGAGGCGGCGTAGCGTATCCTATTTACGCTACGCCGCCTTAAGTCAGAGAGGCAAGTGCTGTATTCACAAAGCACTTGCCTCCTAAGTTACGGCGGCGTAGCGTAAATAGGGCCGGCGTAAGCGCGCCTAATTCAAATGAGGATGAGGGGGTGTGTTTTATGTAAATGATTGGTGACCCGACATGATTGACGTTTTTTACGAACGGCGCATGCGCCATCCGTGTACATAGCTCCAAAGTACGCCGCAAGGACGCATTGGTTTCGACGTGAACGTAAATTACGTCCAGCCCCATTCACGGACGACTTACGCAAACGACGTAAAATTTTCAAATTTCGACACGGGAACGACGGCCATACTTAACATTGGCTAGGCCACCTAGGGGGCAGCTTTATCTTTACGCCGGCGTACCTCTTACGAAAACGGCGTATCTTTACTGCGGCGGGCAAGCGTACGTTCGTGAATCGGCGTATCTAGTCATTTACATATTCTACGCGGAACTCAACGGAAGTGCCACCTAGCGGCCAGCGGAAAAATTGCACCCTAAGATACGACGGCGCAGGCTGTCGTATCTTAGCTAGGTTTAAGTGTATCTCAGTTTGAGCATCCACTTAACCAGTTCCCGACCTCCTCATGTACATATACGTCGGCAGAATGGCACGGACAGGCACATTGGCGTACATGTACGTCCTCTGCTAGACGTGGGTGGGGGGTCCGATCGGGACCCCCCCCCGGTACATGCGGAGGTCGGGTCCGCTCGGGGAGCGATCCGGGACGACGGCACGGCTATTTGTTTTTAGCCGCTCCGTCGCGATCGCTCCCCGGAGCTGAAGAACAGGGAGAGCCGTATGTAAACACGGCTTCCCCGTGCTTCAGTGTGGCGGCGCATCGATCGAGTGATCCCTTTATAGGGGGACACAATCGATGACGTCAGTCCTACAGCCACACCCCCCTACAGTTGTAAACACACACAAAGTGAACCCTAAATGTTACAGCGCCCCCTGTGTTTAACTCCCAAACTGCAACTGTCATTTTCACAATAAACAATGCAATTTAAATGCATTTTTTGCTGTGAAAATGACAATGGTCCCAAAAATGTGTCAAAATTGTCCGAAGTGTCCGCCATAATGTCGCAGTCACGAAAAAAAACGCTGATCGCCGCCATTACTAGTAAAAAAAAAAAAAAAAAAAAAAATGCAATAAAACTATCCCCTATTTTGTAAACGCTATAAATTTTGCGCAAACCAACCGATAAACGCTTATTGCGATTTTTTTTACCAAAAATAGGTAGAAGAATACGTATCGGCCTAAACTGAGGGAAAAAAATATTTTTATATATGTTTTTGGGGGATATTTATTATAGCAAAAAGTAAAAAATATTGCATTTTTTTTAAAATTGTCGCTCTATTTTTGTTTATAGCGCAAAAAATAAAAACCGCAGAGGTGATCAAATACCACCAAAAGAAAGCTCTATTTGTGGGGAAAAAAGGACGCCAATTTTGTTTGGGAGCCACGTCGCACGACCGCGCAATTGTCTGTTAAAGCGACGCAGTCCCGAACTGTAAAAACCCCTTGGTCCGGGGCTTAAGTGGTTAAACTTGCGATGGGCTTAGATTCCGAGTTACGTTGGCGTATCTACTGATACTCCGGCGTAATTTTTTGTGAATCGGGGCCGTTGTGTTTACACTAACATCTCCCCGTTCTATCTCTCCGTGAGACGATTGCGGGTATGCCCGCGGCGTCCGAGTCTGTGGGTGCGCTCATGGAGATCGTGGCAGGCGTGCGCCCGCAACAAGCGCTTCTTATAGGGGAGGTACAGGTACGTCCTTCTGCCTGCCCGTGACATGCTGCAGACGTAGTTCTGCCTGCAGCGGGCGGCAAGCGGTTAAAGTAATCGCAAAAAATGGCCTGGTCATGAAAGGGGGTAAAACCTTCCAGGGCTGATGTGGTTAAATCCCACTAAATTCAACATCACTGATCTTCCCCACATCATGTACCCCACCCCACTTTCCAACCTACATATGGGGACATGAGAGATGAGACTGAGATCCTTTGTGGGTCGGGGACAGATTTGGGTGGTGGGTTGTGTTATATAAATGAGTAAAAGAAATAAAAAGTCTACAAGAAATATTTCTAATAATAAAAACCCGCGTAGGGAGCAAAGTTTGCTGGTTTACGCCTCATAAAAATCAGCGCTCGCAGAACTGGGTCAGCCCCAATAAAGGGGAAAAAAATTGTCGCACTGACCTACTTTCTCTGTACATTTGCTTTAGTGTTCTATAATTAAGATGTATGTAAGAACTAAGGGGGTAATCCACAAAGATCCGGCGTAACTTAATTTTTTCCATTTAAGTTACACTGCCTTAAAATCTCTACCTAAGTGCCCGATCCACAAAGCACTTACCTAGAAATTTTTGGCTGTGTAACTTAAATTCCTGCCGGTGCAAAGCGTTCCTTTTTTCATGGGGGCGATTCCCATTTAAATTAGGCGCGCTCCCGCGCCGGCCGTACTGCGCATGCTCGTGACGTCATTTTCCCGACGTGCATAGCGCGAAATTACGTTACCCCGAGCTTTGTGGATTGCGACGGGTCAATAAAGTTGCGTCGGGAAAAAAAAAAGATACGGCGCGAAAAAAAAAATTAAAAATTAAAAAAAATCGCGTCGCTGGACAGAAAGGTCTGGTTTTACAAGGTGTAAACAGTTTACACTTTGTAAAAGCAGCCCTAATTTTGCGTTTGCAAACTAAAACTTACGGAGAAAAAACGAAGCTGAAAAGCTTCGTGGATCTCCGTAAGTGCTAATTTGCATACCCGAGGCGGCATTTCGACGCAAAATGCCCCCAGCGGCGGATGCAGTACTGCATCCTAAGATCCGATTTTTTACTTTTTGCTATAATAAATATCACCCAAAAATATATAAAAAAACAATTTTTTTCCTCAGTTTAGGCCGATACGTATTCTTCTACATATTTTTCATTAAAAAAAAATCGCAATAACCGTTTATTGATTGGTTTGCACAAAACTTATAGCGTTTACAAAATAGGGGATAGTTTTATGGCATTTTTATTAATATTTTTTTTTTTACTAGTAATGGCAGCGATCAGCGTTTTTTTTTTCGGTACTGCGACATTATGGCGGACACTTCGGACACTTTTGACACATTTTTGGGACCATTGGCATTTTTATAGCGATCAGTGCTATAAAAATGCATTGGATTATTATAAAAATGCCACTGGCAGTGAAAGGGTTAACACTAGGGGGCGGGGAAGGGGTTAAGTATGTTCCCTGGGTGTGTTCTAACTGTAGGGGGGGTGGACTGACATGGGGAAATGACTGATCTTCTGTTCATACATTGTATGAACAGACGGTCAGGCATTTCTCCCCCTGACAGGACAGGGAGCTGTGTGTTTACACACACAGCTCCCGGTCCCCGCTCTGTAACGAGCGATCGCATGTGCCCAGCGGCGATCCCGCCCGCCGGGCACGGGAGTCGGGGGCGAGCACGCGCCTCTAGTGGCCTGCGCGAGAGCCGACGTCTAGCTACGTGCTCTCACGCAGGGGAGCCGATCTGCCGGCGTAAAACGACGGCGGCTGGTCGGCAACCAGTTAAGTAAAACATATTGGCACTGATTCTCGTAGATGGGCGTAAAACTGCGGCGTAACGTATGTCATTTACATTACGCCACCGCAAGTTTTACAGGCAAGTGCTTTATTCACAAAGAACTTGCCTGTAAAGTTGCGGCGGCGTAGCGTAAATCCCCCGGCGCAAGCCCGCCTAATTCAAATGAGCCGGGTAGGGGGCGTAGAGCATTTAAATTAGGCGCGTTCCCGCGCCGAAACGTACTGCGCATGCGCCGTCCCTAAAATTTTCCGACGTGCATTGCGCTAAATGACGTCGCAAGGACGTCATTGGTTTCGACGTGAACGTAAATGGCATCCAGCCCCATTCACGGACGACTTACGCAAACAACGTAAATTTTTAAATTTACGACGCGGGAACGACGGCCATACTTAACATTGGTTGCTCCTCATATAGCAGGGGCAACTTTACGCGTCGCAAATCTAACGTAAACGTCGTAACTTCACTGCGTATTTTGCTAATTTGCATACACGACGGGGAAAACGACGGAGGCGACACCTAGCGGCAAAAAAAAAAAAAAATTGCATTTAAGATCCGACAGCGTAAAAACGCCTGTCGGATCTAATGGATATCTATGCGTAACTGATTCTAAGAATCAGTCACATAGATACGACGGCCCAGATTAGGACTTACGACGGCGTACATTGAGTTGCGCCGTCGTAAGCCCTTAACAATAATAGACAGGTGAACAACCAGTAATTTCAAGTTGTGTATAGATAATTGTAATGTGAGCAGCCGCTGTCTATGCTATCCAACCGGATTAACAAGATATAAATAAATATCAGGCAGTGCTTGCTTACACATAAACTAATTATGCTAACAATGTTGTAGTGAATACTATAAAAATTTATTATATTAGTGATATCAAACAATTTTTTAAACTGATCATCAATAAAAAAAAAGGGATAGAGTGCAAACACAGTCATTTTGTGCAATATAAAGTGCTTTGTGCCTTCCTTGTTCCCAGGGTGTCCCCGGTGTTTCCACCACGTGCAATGGTACATTCACTCCGCACTCACCAGATGTTGGGGACTCCCTTGCTTTATAGCAGGGATATTTAATTAGCGGACCTCCAGCTGTTGCAGAACTACAAGTCCCATGAGGCATAGCAAGACTCTGACAGCCACAAGCATGACACCCAGAGGCATGATGGGAATTGTAGTTTTGCAACATCTGGAGGTCCACTAATTGCATATCCCTGCTTTATAGCAAGGAAAGTTAACTGGGCTTGCAGGTCTTATTTAGGGGGACCTGTTCCACTCTCCCTGGTATCCTCTGGTGACGCCCACAGGCCCAACTCCTTCCTGTTGCGATCCCAGGGCGTTGTTAACCACTTCCATACCGCGCCTATTCTGGCACTTATCTCCTTGATGTAAAATTCATATTTTTTTTTTTGATAGAAAATTACTCAGAACCCCCAAACATTAAATATATTTTTTTTAACGGACACCCTAGGGAATAAAATGGCAGTCGTTTGAAAAATTATTTAAACGATTCACGAATTAAAAGAGAACAAAACGGTAAAGTTAGCCTAATTTTTTTGTATAATATGAAAGATGATGTTACGCCGAGTAAATAGATACCCAACATGTCACGCTTTAAAAATTGCGCACACTCATGGAATAGCGCCAAACTTCGGCACTTAAAACTCTGGTCCACACCTGGTTCCACTCTCTGGGTCGGAAGTGACGCACAGGAGCGACAGCTTGGCGCGTTTCGTCATCAATAGGCGACGTTGCCAAAAGCACTATATCACTTTTTTTATTATTGATGAACAGAGTGGAATACTGTTTGATCTCACTAATATAGTAATGTTTATATTCACTACAACATTTTTAGCATAACTAGTTTATGTATGAGCAAGCGCTGCCTGAGATTTATGAATATCTGGTATTTATCCATTTCACCTTTGAAGAATTTGCATGGACTAATCGGTTTTGAACAAGACGTCAGTAATGAGCTGGGCACATAGAAAAGAGTTGGCGCTTGCACCAGCCTCAGTGCGGGGGCCCACCAAACTGAAAAGTACCTAAAACATATGCTGGAAGTGTCGTCATCCACCCAGGCTCCCTGTGTGCTCGAAGTCCGGGAAGCGTCGGCGAACACCAGCGCAACCCACTCCAATTTACTAGCTAAATAGCCAACAGATGAACTCCCCTTCCCGGATGGAAGCCGGATGACGACACTTGCGGGTTAGCGCGTGGGAGGAGACCGGGTGGATGATGACACTTGCGGGTTAGCGTGTGGGAGGGGACCGGGTGGATGACATTTGCGGGTTAGCGGTGGGCCGGGTGGGATGACGACACTCCTGGGTTAGCAGTGGACCAATAGGCGACGCGTTTACAGAGCATGCGCTCCTTCTTCAGGCCTAACAAGGGTCATGTTGGAAAATGGCTTATAAGCTCCAGTGCCAGAGCTCCTGGGTCCCAATGTCCTCTCACATTGGACATGCCACATATAGCATAGCTGGCTATAATATATATATATATATATATATTGGGACCCAGGAGCTCTGGCACTGGAGCTTATAAGCCATTTTCCAACATGGCCCTCGTTAGGCCTAAAGAAGGAGCACATGCTTCATAAACGCATCGCCTATTGGTCCACTGCTAACCCGGAAGTGTCTTCATCCACCCGGTCCCTCTCCCACGCTAACCCGCAAGTGTTGTCATCCACCCAGTCCCCTCCCACATGCTAACCCGCAAGTGTCGTCATCCACCCGGTCCTCTCCCACACGCTAACCCGCAAGTGTCGTCATCCACCTGGTCCCCTCCCACATGCTAACCCGCAAGTGTCGTCATCCACCTGGTCCCCACGCTAACCCGCAAGTGTCGTCATCCACCCGGTCCCCTCCCAAGCGCTAACCCGCAAGTGTCGCCATCCACCTGGTCCCCTCCCACACGCTAACCCGCAAGTATCTTCATCCACCCGGTCCCCTCCCACACGCTAACCCGCAAGTGTCGTCATCCACCTGGTCCCCTCCCACATGCTAACCCGCAAGTGTCGTCATCCACCTGGTCCCCACGCTAACCCGCAAGTGTCGTCATCCACCCGGTCCTCTCCCACACGCTAACCCGCAAGTGTCGTCATCCACCTGGTCCCCTCCCACATGCTAACCCGCAAGTGTCGTCATCCACCTGGTCCCCACGCTAACCCGCAAGTGTCGTCATCCACCCGGTCCCCTCCCACACGCTAACCCGCAAGTGTCGTCATCCACCCGGTCCCCACGCTAACCCGCAAGTGTCGTCATCCACCCGGTCCCCTCCCACACGCTAACCCGCAAGTGTCGTCATCCACCCGGTCCTCTCCCACACGCTAACCCGCAAGTGTCGTCATCCACCCGGTCCCCTCCCACACGCTAACCTGCAAGTGTCCTCATCCACCTGGTCCCCACGCTAACCTGCTAGTGTCAGCCACCCGGTCCCCTCCCAAGCGCTAACCCGCAAGTGTCGCCATCCACCTGGTCCCCTCCCACACGCTAACCCGCAAGTATCTTCATCCACCCGGTCCCCTCCCACACGCTAACCCGCAAGTGTCGTCATCCACCTGGTCCCCTCCCACATGCTAACCCGCAAGTGTCGTCATCCACCTGGTCCCCACGCTAACCCGCAAGTGTCGTCATCCACCCGGTCCCCTCCCACACGCTAACCCGCAAGTGTCGTCATCCACCTGGTCCCCTCCCACACGCTAACCTGCAAGTGTCGTCATCCACCTGGTCCCCACGCTAACCCGCAAGTGTCGTCATCCACCCGGTCCCCTCCCACACGCTAACCCGCAAGTGTTGCCATCCACCTGGTCCCCTCCCACACGCTAACCTGCAAGTATCTTCATCCACCCGGTCCCCTCCCACACGCTAACCCGCAAGTGTCGTCATCCACCCGGTCCCCTCCCACATGCTAACCCGCAAGTGTCGTCATCCACCTGGTCCCTCCGCCACACGCTAACCCGCAAGTGTCGTCATCCACCTGGTCCCCCCTCCCCCCCCACACGCTAACCTCGAAGTGTTGTCATCCACCCAGCTCCCTGTGTGCTCGAAGTCCAGGAAGCATCGGCGAACACCGGCGCAACCCACTCCAATTTACTAGCTGAATAGCCAATGGATGAACTCCCCTTCCCGGACGAACTGACAACTTATGTCTGACATGCCTGCTTTAACCCTACTCTTGTGAGTATGGTACGCTCAGTTTGCTCATTAAAATAAATTTACTATACTGCACTTAGAGTGGCGCCTCTGTGCTTTTCCCTCAATAATGAGCTGGACAAGCACCCATTTGCAGTGGGCAAGCGTGGACCGAACTGAAGAGACACTTTGGGGGGAGATTTACTAAAACTGGAGAGTGCAAAATCTGGTTCTGCTCTGAATTGAAACCAATCAGCTTCCAGGTTTTGTTATCAAAGCTTAACTGAACAAGCTGAAGGTAAAAGCCGATTGGCTACCACGCTCAGCCGCACCAAATTCGAAGTGCTCCAGTTTTAGTAAATGTCCCCCGTTGTTTGTACATAAGGTAGTTAGTTATCTGGTGCAGCACCTTCTCTGCCCTCATCTCACAACCATTTTTATCATAAGGCATCAAGCAGCTCTCATCTTTTCCAGGAAACTTAAGGGTCTGTGGGCTGTAACACAAACATAGAACATTACACATAACATTTGTGTACAAGTCTATTCACCGATGTTTCATACAAGAAGATATTTTATTTCATCATGTACATTCTTTTAAAAGGACACAGAAAGCTCACAGACAGATGGTGGCACGAACACAGATGATTCCCTTCATGGATGTGAGTGTCCGCTATGTGCAGGCTTGGCAGACGTGAATGTCATTTTTTACTAGGCCTCCTTGTAGCATGTCCCCCCCCCTTTAGCTTGGACCAGTCATGTTCTAGTGACATCATGCATCTCAGCAGAGTCAGGTCTCTCCCTACTGTTCAATCCCGCAGACCCTCATTGGCTATTTCTTCTTCTTCTCCTGCTGCTGAGTGCTGGTGAACCAAGAGTCCAGCAACTTCTTGCTGTAATAAATCTGCCAGCCGTGAACCTGCACAGTCGCCACCATCACCAAGTATAAGACAGACACGGCGGAGAAGCCGAAGATGAATCGGTAGGCCTTGCCGTGTCGGTAGAGCTGCTGGGCCATGGGGAACATCTCCATGCTGCCGTAGATGAGGGGTGCGATGGAGAAGAGCCCGGCGCTGATCATGGAGATGACCAGGTAGCTGATGTTGTTACGTGGAAAGGAGAACAAGCCCAATAGAGATGGGATGATGCTGAGCATGTACGGGTACTCCCACTGGTACGGCATGGCCACCAAACTGTGCGGCACCAGCTTCAGGTGGGCCACAGCGATCTGAGCGGCTAGCAGGACCCAGATGAGGATGTGGGCGTAGGTCAGCTTCTTGATTTCATTCTTCAGAGACACGCTAAGCGGAAGAGACACAAGTTATTAAAGACTATGACAGGAGTGGGACAATCTGTGGTCAATTCTCATGCACATGAGCATTTTATAGCTGAATTCTGGGCAGATAAGAGACACAAATAAATGCAGTTCGGTAATCATTTATACAACACTATACAAACGCAGCCCAAGTACTTGAATCTGACCTGGTAATAAGCCCGTTGCAGTCCATATACAGCAGAACTCAAGGAGCATGCCGATAGGAGAAGAAAAAAATGGCGCACAGACAAGCTCATCGCTGCGCTGCTTTTCCTTCCCTGTCCAGCCACTGTCTCTGAATAAATAGGACTTTCATGCTCCCTACTCCCACTCCCTTTTTTTTTAACCTCGACTTACCTAGTTGCAGGTCCTTAAAGCGGGAGTTCACCCTAAAAAAAAATTTTAACATTAGATTGAGGCTCATTTTGTCAAGGGGAATCAGGTAGTTTTTTTAAAAACGAAGCAGTACTTACCGTTTTAAAGAGCGATCTTCTCCGCCACTTCCGGGTATGGTCTTCGGGACTGGGCGTTCCTATTTGATTGACAGTCTTCCGACGGTCGCATCTATCGCGTCACGAGTAGCCGAAAGTCGGTGCGGCTCTATACTGCGCCTGCGCACCGATGTTCGGCAACTTTCGGAAAATCGTGACGCGATAGATGCGACCGTCGGAAGCCTGTCAATCAAATAGGAACGCCCAGTCCCGCAGCCCATAACCGGAAGCGGCGGAGAAGATCGCTCTCTAAAACGGTAAGTACTGCTTTGTTTTTTAAAAAAACTACCCGATTCCCCTTGACAAAATGAGCATGAATCTAATGTTAAAAATTTACATTTCCGGGTGAACCTCCACTTTAAGGATATGTAAAGGTTCATTCAAACAAAAAAACATGTCTTACCTCCTCTGTGCAGTGTACAGAGTGGCCCTAAGCCTCCTCTTCTGGGGTCCCTTGGCAGCGCTCCTGGCTCCTCCTCTTCTTGAGTGCCCCGTTGGAGAGCCGCTCTCCCTCGGGGGGCACTCATGCGAGCATGCTCCCGTGTCCTGCGTCCATTGACACAGACAGCAGGACTTGGCCCTGCCCCCTAGCTCCCACATCATTAAATTTGAATTGACAGCATCGGGAGCCAATGGCTGCACTGCTCTCAATCTATGTACTTGTCCCCATTGATGAAAAGACCGGGTTCAGGCAAGTAAAAAAAGTCTTCTGCATCACATGAGGTTTTTCACCTGTAAACCCTTTACAACCACTTTATGCTACAGGTAAGCCTATATTAAGGCTTACCTGTAGCTACCCAGGATATCTCATAAACCTGCATGGTTTAGGAGATATCCCCTGTATGTGCCGATGTCGTCGGCACATGCTCACTGGGGCAAACGGAAGCAATGGCACTTATATGTGCCGTTGCTTCAGTCCGTGTGCCATTACCGGCGGCTCCCGAGCGCAAGCGACATCATCGCGGCTCTGGCCAATCACAGCGCCGGAGCCGCAATACACAGAAGTTATTATTGTAGAAGTCGGTGCTACTACAATGATTTGCGCAGACTTTCCTGGTCCTGTGCCGCTCAGGATGACCACCATTTTCAAAACGCCTTGCAAAAAAGAGAGTTCTCCGATTGGACAATCTGAGAATGCCTTGTGTTCATTATTAAAAACAAAAGCAATTCTGTAAATGGCCGAACTGCTGATCAAGTGACCTGTGTTCACCAAGCAGGAGAGAAGCTGAAGACTTGGAAGACTACGGCGATCACTCTTACGAAACATGTACACTTACATTGGTTCAAGCTGAGCCAAAAAAACTATGCAATACAAAAAGTAAACCTTGAGTTCAACTTTAGGGCTGAATACTTTAGATGCATGAGCCCAGAGGTAACCGGCTCTATTTAAGATTTCTATTTAATGAGCTCACTTTGCATGTTTCACATTTTGTTCTTTGCTGACATGCTAAAAGCTGGAATAAAAAGAGCTTATTTACTTGGATGGGCGTTTTCTTATTTCTTAGTAGTAGTAGTTGGTGCATGACCGTTCCGCTCCCGCTCGCATGTTCTTCTGCCTTGGCTCAAGTCCCAGCCTGCCTCCTGCTTATCTCCTTGCCTTCCCTGGCAGAGTCATCTTCCTCTGCTCCCCACCCAGTAGTACCCGGGGACCGAAGAGTTGACAGGCTGTGAGGCGGGCGGCAGAGAGCCGCTGATTGCCACCATTACTAGAGGCTCTGTTTCACACCTGGGCGTTTTTCTGCTGTAAGCCTCGACTCTAAAAATGTCCATCAAGACAAACCCCATTACCGTATAATATAAGTCGAGGCACCTAATTTTACCACAAAAAAAAAAACACTTATTGACTCGAGTATAAGCCTAGGGCAGGGATATGCAATTAGCGGACCTCCAGCTGTTGCAAAACTACAAATCCCATCATGCCTCTGCCTCAGGGTGTCATGCTTGTGGCTGTCAGAGTCTTGCTATGTCTCATGGGATTTGTAGTTCTGCAACAGCTGGAGGTCCGCTAATTGAATATCCCTGGCCTAGGGTGTCCATCTGCATGCCTCACTGTGCCCATGACTAGACTGACGTTTAACATGGGAGTCTAAAGAAGGGGTGACCCCTAGTCATAGGTCTCCCAGACAACAAACTTTGCACACTTGTTGTAGAGGAGAAATGGGGCTACTTGTGTGCCAAGTTCCGAGTCCAGGGGACCCATGATGGCCGGTACCGGGTCCCCAAAGTCACCAGAGAAATGACCGTTTAACATTGGAGTCTATGGAAGGGGTGCCCAGATTTGAAAAAACGGTGCTCCCCGACCGTAGGTCCCCCGGACAACAAACTTTGCACACTTGTAGAACAATAGAGGGGCTACATGTGTGCCAAGTTTGGGGTCCAGGGGACCTACGGCCAGGCAGTTCCGGGTCCCCAAAGTCCGGGAGATTAGGCACAAAAAGATGACTCGAATATAAGCCGGGGGGGGGGGGGGCATTTTCAGCACAAAAAAAACCAAAATGTGCTGAAAAACTCTGCTTATACTCAAGTATATACGGTAATTTCCCTGTTCACATCTGAGTGTTCTGTCGCCAGGGCCCGGACTTACCATTGGGCTTGACTGGGCTCAAGCCCATGGGCCCCACCCAATAGCGTTTTGTCACCTGAAGCAAAAAGCCTGAAAAACGTCTTAAGCTCCAAAAAGAAAAAAAGAAATGAGTTTCTTTGGGGCAGAATACAGGCGTTTTTCAGCTTTTTACAATGGTGACCTGTACAAAATTGCGGCAAAAACGTGCAAATTTGAAACGTTCAGGTGTGAATGTAGCCTCAAATAGTAATGCCTAGGTGTGAACGGAGCCTTAAAGCGAGAGTTCACCCGAAAAAAATGTTTTAACCTTAGATTGAGGCTCATTTTGTCAAGGGGAATCGGGTAGTTTTTTTTAAATCGAAGCAGTACTTACCGTTTAGAGAGCGATCTTCTCCGCCGCTTCCGGGTATGGGCTGCGGGACTGGGCGTTCCTTTTTGATTGACAGGCTTCCTACGGTCGCATACATCGCGTCACGAGTAGCCGAAAGAAGCTGAATGTCGGTGCGGCTCTATACGGCGCCTGCACACCGACGTTCGGCTACTTTCGGAAAAATCGTGACGCGAGAGATGCGACCGTCGGAAGCCTGTCAATCAAGTAGGAACGCCCAGTCCCGCAGCCCATACCCGGAAGCGGCGGAGAAGATGCATCTCTAAAACGGTAAGTACGGCTTCGATTTTAAAAAAACTAGCCGATTCCCCTTCACAAAATGAGCCTCAATCTAATGTTAAAAATGTACTTTTCGGGTGAACCTCCACTTTAAGCCCCATACACACTATTAGATTTTCTGCTAATTTTTGTCTTCGGATTTACAAAAACCCTGTAGTGAAAGGGCCTGTCTGATTGCATACAAATTGAAACTCTTAAGGTTTGACCTCATATTATAATTATATGGTTTTGGTCAATCTGAAAATCTGCAGAAAATCTAATAGTGTGTATGGGGCTTAAGGCTCCGTTCACACTAGCTGAATGCCAAAAATATTTGTTTTAGCGTGCAGGCTAGTGTGCGTTGTGTGCTGGCGGTGCCTTGCGTTGTAACAACGCAAAATACTGTTAAAGGAGAAAGTATGGCCAAAGCTCTTTTAGCCCTATTTCTCCTGTGGGTCGCATGAATGCACTTCGTTCTGCACTCCTGTGACCCCTATTCAGCCGACAGCGGCGGGCTAAAGTCTGCTGACGTTTCCCAGCCGGACCAGGCTCTGGAGAGATCCCGACTTTAATGTCAGGATCCACCCAGATGCCTGGACTGGCAGTTGGCTCAGCCTCTCCCACTCCATCCACAGTAAGCTCTGGAGGGGACAGTCACCGGCTCTCTGCTCAGGAGGGGACAGTCACCGGCTCTCTGCTCACTGAAGACCGAGAACTGAGCGATTAATGTTGTTTGATCGCCAAGTCCTCCGTCTTGTAGGCAGTAGGGGACAGATGCAGCATCCACCTAGGTGAGTGTGGATGTTTGTTTACACAGTTTTTTCCATTTACCTTTATTGAAATGTCAAAGTGACATTTCATACATTCCTGCATAGGAACACAAGTGAATGGTTGCTTTAGTTAAGCTTTGGTGCGGTGCAGAAAAATGCAGCATGGCTGCATTTTTTCAAAAGGCACGGAAATCTTCCTGAAAACAGTTTTGCAGCATAAACAGGTATGACCAAGCAAAAACGTTGTTTTAGATTTAGGTATAAATGGTTAAAACACAAGCGATGATAATGCAGAGATCTCCCCTGCTGGGGACCGGACCCCCGTCCTCTGTCAAAATACACAGATCAGCACTGCAGCCATTGGCTTCAAGCGCTGATCGAATACTGGTTTTCCAGCAGGATCATTCAACAGAAGCAGATCGTTTGACCGACGGATTGTTAAACAGACAGCGGTGAACACGTACTGTTGAACCAATTGCATTTCGTTACGTGTATACCCAGTTATAGGACCCTCAACAGCTTTTTATGTTCCAGGTTCCCCCTTGGATATTTTCTTATCACTTCCAGTCTGGGTGACAATGCTACCACTGGCACAGGAAGTGGGGAGCTCCCAGTGTGCACTAAAAAACCTGGCAGAGGCTTTAACGCTCTTCTACTCCCCTAACCTGGCAGAGGCTTTAACGCTCTCCTACTCTATCCAAACCAAAAAGCTTTCCATCAAATTTAACAGAAAAGTTCTGGAACTGTTAAAAAAAAATAAAAAATAAAAATAAAAACATTTATACCTACCTGCTGCAGCTGTTCCATGCTGCCTTTAAGACCAAGAACTGAGCGATCAAGCGATGCGTATCGCTTAGTTCTCAGTCTTCAGGGAGCCAGGGGCTGTCAGTCACCGACTTTCTGCTCTGCCTCTCCGGCACTCACTGGATCGCCGTGCTGTGGAGGGGTTGGGAGCGGCTGGAACAGTGTTCCAGCGGCATGCTGAGAGGCTTTAGCCAGCTGCCGGTACAGGCATCTGGGGGGATCCTGACATTAAAGTCAGAATCGATCTAGGGCAGTGATGGCAGAACCTTGGCACCCCAGATGTTTTGGAACTACATTTCCCATGATGCTCAACTACACTGCAGAGTGCATGAGCATCATGGTAAATGTAGTTCCAAAACATCTGGGGTGCCATCACTGATCTAGAGCCTGGACCATGGGCAAAAAAAGACGGGTCACAGGAGTGCAGAACGAAGTGCCCTCCTGTGACCCACAGGTGAAGGAGGGATAAAAAGAGCCCTGGCCATACTTCTCCTTTAACAGCTTAGCAACCACCCCACGCACATACACTGCAGCAAGGTGGCCGCTCTGTGCCAGATCTCGTACCTAGTACATTATCTGACACTTCCAGGTCTAGGGGGGCATGCCGCCACCAAGCAACTCCTGTTGTGATTGGAGACAGCGGGAGCCAATCAGCGGGTCCCGCCAATCATTCGTGAGACAGGCAGAACAGCGGTCTGCCTATGTAAACAAGGGGGAAGACAGAGATCTTGTGTTTCTGCTAAGCAAGAACACAGATCTCTGCCTTCCCACAGTTAAAGCACCTCCCCCAAAGTTAGAAAGCACTCCATAGGGACACATTTAACCCTTTGATCCCCCTTCTCTGCCAGTGCATATATTTTGCGCTGATCACTGTTTCCCAAAAAATGTCAGTTAGTGTCCGATTTGTTCGTTGCAATATCGCAGTCCCGCTATATGTCGCTGATCACTGTCATTACTAGTTGAAAAAAATAATTATCCTGTACTTTGTAGACTATGGCCCAGATTCTCAAAGGACTTACGACGGCGTAGCGCCATGTACGCCGTCCTAAGTCCAAATGAGAGCCGTCGTATCTATGCGGCTGATTCTTAGAATCAGTTACGCATGAATTCGGCTAAGATAGAAGCGGCGTAAGTCTTACACCCGTCGTATCTTAGTTGCATATTTACGCTGGCCGCTAGGTGGCGCTTCCGTAGATTTCCGCATTGAATATGCTAATGAGCTAGATACGCCGATTCACGAACGTACGTGTGCCCGGTGTAGTAAGATACGTCGTTTACGTAAGACATACGCCGGCGTAAAGTTACCCCTCATTAAAGCAGGGGTAAGTCATGTTAGGTATGGACGTCGGAACAGCGTCGTGTTTTACGTCGTTTGCGTAAGTCGTCCGTGAATGGGGCTGGACGTAAGTTACGTTCATGTCGACTAGACATTGAGCGGGCGTAATTTAATTAGAAAATTCGACGTGATACTGAGCATGCGCCATTCATTAAAAACGTCAATCACGTCGGGTCACGATACATTAACATAAAACACGCCCACACTAGCCTACTTTGAATTACGCAGGCTTACGCCGGCACAGTTACACTACGCCGCCGTAACTTTGGCCGCAAGTTCTTTGAGAATACGGGACCTGCCTCACTAAGTTACGGCGGAGTAGTGTATCTGAGATACGCTACGCCCGCCTATAGATATGAGCTTTTTTGAGAATCTGGCCCTATAACTATAGTGCAAGCCAATCAATGTACGCTTATTGGGATTTTTTTTTTTACCCAAAATACGTAGCAGAATATATTTTGGCCTAATGATGAAGAAATTCGATTCTTTACTTTTTTTTTTTTTTATTGAATATGTTTTATAGCAAGTTTTTTTTTTTCTCAAAATTGTCGGTTTATTCCTGTTTATAGCGCAAAAGATGAAAACCGCAGAGGTGATCAAATCAAAAACGGGTCAGGAGTGGAAATTTTCCTTTAAAGGTTTGGCAGAGTATGAATAATAGGCCTGGTCCATAAAGCTTCCTGGTTAAAAGCTTCTCTTGTCAACAACTGTTCATGGCTATCACCATTGTCCCCAAAAATAAAAACACACAAAAAATGATATAAGCGCATACAAAAGGTGTGTTTGCATAAAACAGGGAGCTGCTCCGCGTTACCCCAGGCGCTGTTAAAATAAAAACAGAGTTATGCAAACCATTCATGAAAAATGAAGCTTTCCATGCGATAAGAAGCTGCGTGCGGACAACCGACAAGACGACAGCAGTGCCGCCAAGTGGTGGTAAATATGTTTACAGCCAGACTGGTGTACCTGCCAAAAGAAAAATGAGTTGTGTCACACGTAGCAAATCCCCCCTACAGTTAGAACACATCCCTAGGACACACTTAGGCTGCATTCACACCTGAGCGTCGGTCGTTCTGCGTTTTTTTCCAGCGTTTTCATGCTTATTTGCGCGTTTGCATACAGCGTTGTCCGACGTTTTTGTACTTTGACGTTTTTTATTTTAGCCAATAGGAAAAACTATCAACTTTTCATCTCTTGTTGGTAGATTTTTTTAATCTTCTGCATGGGCGACAAGTTCTATTGATTAAAGCGACGAAACGCCCGTAGCAAACGCCCGTTGTCGCGCAAGTCGCTTGAATCGAGCGTTTCTATGGGAAATGGAAACGCTCAAATACGCCCAAACCGCCAGATACGCGCGACAAAAAAGGGTCCGGATTTTTTTTTGGCGATGGGCGTCAGGCGCATCAGCGTTCAGATGTGAACCATCCCCATAGACTTTAATGTTTTTTGGTCCCTCTGGCGTTTGTGAGCGTCGCGCTACAGGCGACAAAACGCCTAGGTGTGAATGGGCTCTTAACCCCTTCACTGCCAGTGACATTTATAGAGTAATCAGTGCATTTTTATAGCACTGATCGCTGTATAAATGGCAATGGTCTCAAAATGGCGTCAAAAGTGTCCGATGTGACCTCAATAATGTCACAGTCACGATAAAAAAAAAAAATTATGCAATAAAACTATCCCCTATTTTGTAGATGCTATAACTTTTGCGCAAACCAAACGCTTATTGCGATTTTTTTTTAATCAAAAATATATAGAGGAATACGTATCGGCCTAATTTTATATATTTTTTGGGTTTATTATAGCAAAAAGTATTGCTTTTTTTTCAAAATTGTCGCTCTTTATTTGTTTATAGCTCAAAAAAAAAAAAACGCAGAGGTGATCAAATACCACCAAAACAAAGCTCAATTTGTGGAAAAAAAGGACGTCAAGTTTGTTTGGGAGCCACGTCGCACGACCGCGCAATTGTCAGTTAAACCGACGCAGTGCCGAATCGCAAAAGGTGCTCTGGTCTTTGGGCAGCCAAATGGTCCGGGGCTGAAGTGGTTAAGGATGACAAATCGGTGATGTAACTCTCTGCCACCTACTAAAGGTGTCTTTAAACAACATTCTGACCTTTACATAGATTCGTGTTCTTCTTCTATGACGTACTTCCCGACACAAACTGTGCCATTAATCTTTGCTCCTGGCACAGGCCAGTTCTTCTCTATAGAACTCAAATACCAATTACCCAACCCCTGGGCAGGTACAAACACCTGAAATATCACCTGTTTTCATGACTCGTATTTATGAACTGTACCTGCTCGTGAAGTTTCCACAGGTATGACAATGAATGCATTCTTCTATGGCATTTTGTTCAGAACATAGCTGGAAGCCGTCTCACGTGATTTGAAGACTTCAGTGGCCCGTGTACATACAATACATTTAGGTAGATTCAGGTACGTTCGCGTAACTTTGCGGCGGCGTAGCTTAAGGAATTTAAGCTACGCCGCCGTAAGTTAGCGAGGCAAGTACATGATTCACAATGTACTTGCCTGCTAAGTTACGTTGGCGTAGCCTGAATCGGCGGGCGTAAGGGCTCCTAATTCAAATGTGTTTGAGGGGGGCGTGTTTTATGTTAATGGCGTTTGACCTCACGTTTTTTACGTTTTTTTTCTAACTGCGCATGCGCCGGGCGCCTACATTTCCCAGTGTGCATTGTGGCTAAGTACGCCGCACGGGCCTATTGATTTCGACGTGGACGTAAATCCCGATTCACGGACGACTTACGCAAACGACGTAAAAAATTCGAATTTCGACGCGGGAACGGCGGCCATACTTGACATTACTATTCCAACTAGGGCTAAGCTCTAACTTTACGCGGCCTATCTCTTACGTAAAAGTACTGCGTCGGCCGGGCGTACGTTCGTGAATCGGCGTATCTCCTCATTTACATATTTTACGCCGACCGCAATGGAAGCACCACCTTGCGGCCATCCAAAAAAATTGCAATCTAAGATAGGACTGCGCAAGCCGTCGTATCTTGGATATGTTTAAGCGTATCTCTGTTTGAGCATACGCTTAAACATAAGTCGGCGTAGATTCGGAGTTAGGTCGGCTTATCTACTGATAAGCCGGCCTAACTCTTACTGAATCTACCTAATTGTATTTAACTTGGAAGCCAGAGCAATAGTTCACAACATTGTCAGGACAGGCAGCGAGGTATGTAGAGGACGACAAAAACAGCAGGACTGCTAGGGATCGCTGGCTGGGGGGGGGAGGGGCACTTGGGCTTTTAGCCTAAGGCCTCTTTCACACGGACGGACCGTTCAGGTTCGCCTGTCAGTTTTGACGGTGGACCTGAATGGCCGTTCCATGCATCTCTATGGAGCGTCAGATGTCAACGGAGACATGTCCGCTGACATCCGACCCGATCGGCTAAAAATAGACGTATGGGGATATGTCCCCATCCGTTCATGGCGAATTGGATCATGCTGTCCGTTTTCATCAGATCGCTCCATAGGAGACAGCGGTGCCCAACAAGCCCCTCCCCGCTCAGTGAGGAGCTCGTCTTTCGTCGGCTCAGCGGAGATTAAGGATGAGCTCTGGCGTGTTTGCATGCTACACGTGCAGAGCCCGCCAGGAAGTGTGCACGGCGCTGCGCTAATCACAGCCAGGGAGACATTTCCCGATCTCTGTAGCCGAGCATCGGGACAATGTCTCCCTGGCTGTGATTAGCGCAGCGCCGTGCACACTTCCTGGCGGGCTCTGCACGTGTAGCATGCGAACACGCCAGAGCTCATCCTTAGTGGAGATCTGCGGACAGATGTCCCACAGAGCAGGCGGGAGCAGGCCGATTCCGTAGCGACGGAGTCCGTTTAGTGTGAAAGGAGCCTTAGGTGCTAAAATGACCTTGTCCCATCACTGGTCCACAGCACAGACTCAGCTCACCATCCTATAATTGGGTCGATTTGCCAAAACCACCATTATTTTGCTACACCAGCAAGGAATGTCTGTACTAGAAATCTGACAGGCCAGCTGTCACGTGAAAGCAATTCGGCAGCTGTGCAGCCACTGGATCGCTTACACATGCCCCCACGTTGGTCTATATCCACGTGTGAATGAATAATAACAGCGCTAGCGGAATAAAGTGCCAACATATAACACAATGTGAGAGAAAACTATTCATAAAGCGCTGAATGCTTCCAACAGTGGTGAATGTTAACCATTAGCCGACCGTCACATGACTATTTACGTCGACAGAATGGAACGGGCAGGCAGACTGGCGTACAGGTACGTCCCTTTAAATCTGCCACTCAGCGTGCGCTTGCGAGCCTGCCGTGTGCCTCACGAGTCCCGGGAGGCCTGCGATTGCGGTCGGCAAGGGCAGAACAGGGGAATGCCTTTGTAAACAAGACATTCCCCTATTCTGCCTAGTGACACTGTCACAGATGAGCGTTTCCTGTGATCGGGAACGGTCATCAGTGACGTGTCACGTGTAGCCACACCCCCCAACAGTAAGAATCACTCCCTAGGGAACACTTAACCCCTGCAGCGCCACCTAGTGGTTATACCATTCACTGCCAGTGTAATTTTTACAGTGAAAAGTGCATTTTTATAGCACTGATCGCTGTAAAAATAACAATGGTCCCAAAATGGTGTCAAAAGTGTCCGCCACAATGTCGCAGTCACGATAAAAATCGCCGCCATAACTAGTAAAAAAAAAAATAATAATAATAAAAATGCCATAAAACAGTCCCCTATTTTGTAGACGCTATAACTTTTGCGAAAAACGAATCAATAAACGCTTATTGCGATTTTTTTTTACCAAAAATATGTAGAAGAATACGTATCGGCCTAAACTGAGGAAAAAAAAATTGTTTTTTATATATTCTTTGGGGATATTTATTAGAGCAAAAAGTTAAAAATATAGTTTTTTTTTCTAAATTGTCGCTCTATTTTTGTTTATAGCGCAAAAAATAAAAACCGCAGAGGTGATCAAATACCACCAAAAGAAAGCTCTATTTGTGGGAAAAAAAGGACGCCAATTTTGTTTGGGAGCCACGTCGCACGACCGCGCAATTGTCAGTTAAAGCTGCGCAGTGCCGAAAAGCAAAAACTGACCGGGTCCTTTAGCTGCCTAAAGGTCCGGGTCTTAAGTGGTTAATGATTAATTAAACCATATAACCATTATTCTTGTGACATAACCTTTCCAAAAGAAATGTGAAAGTACAGGCAGTTTTTCCCGGATCTCTGGCAGGATGGAAAGGTATTTTGTTTTGCAGTGATTGAGCAGAGATCATGGTAAGGGCTTATAAAATGACATGCTGTATATACTTATACATACATGTAGTAATACAATCATGGAACAGTTGATACTCTCACTATGTGACCTGTACATGGTGGATATGCTCATACCTCATCTGGTAATGATTAGCCACCCTCTCTCGATGCTGGAAGTCACTTCCATCTGTGCCGCTGGCTCGAGGACCCGCTCGGGAAGCCATAATTCAGTCCAACTCCTACAAGGCAGACGGAAATAAAGAAAAGAGCAATAAGTTATGTATTTAATTGCTGTGGTTGTATTAACCACTTGCCGACCGCCGCACAAACATTTACGTTGGCAGAATGGCACAGGCAGGTACAAGTATGTCCCTTTAAATTTGCTGCTGTGTGAGTGTGCGCCTGCCACGAGCTCCCTGACCGTGGACTCTATGTCCGGCGGTGTCCCGCGATCGTGTCACGGAGCTGCAGAACGAGGAGATGCCTGTGTTACCGAGCATTTCCCTGTTCTGCCTTGTGACAGGACAGAGATCTGTCCTGTCACCGGGAGCAGTGTCATTGGTAGCTCAGCCCCCACACAATTAGAATCACTCCCTAGGACACACTTAAAGGGTTAATAAAGGAAAAAAAAAATCTTTAAGATAACAAACATTTTATACTTACCTCCACTGTGCAGTTCGTTTTGCAGAGCGGCTCCGATCCTCTTTTTCTGGGGTCCCTCGGTGGCTGTCTCTGGTCCTCCCCGCAAGAACTCACCACATTCATGAGAGAAAGCTTGCATGGTGATGAGTCCTTGCAGGCGCGCTCTCGTGATACAGAGAGTGGCCATAGCCGCTCACTGTATCACTCGGCCCCGCCCCTCGGTGTGCCACGTCACTGGATGTGATTGACAGCAGCGCCAGCCAATGGCTGCGCTGCTCTCAATCCATCTGCTCTAGCCAATCAGCGGCCAGGCTGAGCGGCGAAGAGGATCTCGGGACCGAGCGCGGGACTTTCGAGGGGTCGGGTAAGTAAAACGGGGGCTCGGGGGGGGCCGGCATCAGATGTTTTTTCACCTTAATGCATAAATTGTACAAGGCATTGCGGGGGGGGGGGGTTTCCGCAAAAATTATTTAGCTGAATACATATTGGCCTAAATTTACATAGAAATAATAAAATAAAAAAAATTGTTGGATTTTTTTTTTTTTTTTTTTTTATTGTTGCTCTTTTTTTGCTTATAGGGGTGATCAAATACCACCAAAAGAAAGCTCTATTTGAGAGAACAAACAAAAAAAAAGGAGGACACAATTGTATTTGGGTACAGAGTCACACGATCGCGCAATTGTCAAGGCGTGGCCATGAAAGTGGGGGGGTTCTTCCAGAGGTCAAGTGGATAAATGCACTACTCTGTAAGGAAATGAAGGCAAAAAAATAAATGCAACAAATGCAAACGCATTACAAAAATCTCACGCGTTAATGCATGCATTGCGGTGTGAATGGGCCCTCAAAAAATGCAATGTATGAAAAATAAATAAAAAAAGAAGCTAAATTTAATTAAATGCGGGCGCAGCGTGTCATGCAATAACGCGCGTTGTATTATGGCCTGTACACACGACCCGAATATTGTACGATTTTTTTCACTCAATAGTCGCAAGTAGAAATTGAATAGGTTACTAATAAGGATGAGCTCCGGCGTTTTCGCACACTCCACGTGCAGAGCCCGCCAGGACGTCGGTACCGCGCTAATCACAGGCAGTGAGACATTTCCCAATCTCTGTGGCCAAGGTCTCCTTGCCTGTGATTAGCGCAGCGCGGTGCCGACTTTCTGGCGGGCTCTGCACGTGGACTGTGCGAAAACGCCGGAGCTCATCCTTATTTACTAAAGTCACGAAAATTCTTATGCGACAGAAAGAAAAAAAAAATGGGAAGTGGTGTCACGTGTTGTAATGTATTTTCAGACGAAAACTATACTGACTAAACGAAAATCGTACGATCGGGTATCATACGAGGGAAATTTTTTTGTGCTTGTCCGATCGCATAATATCGGATGAACTGCCGTGATCGGCTCTCGAAAGTAGTGTACACACGATCCGAAAGGATACGATTCTTTCTCGGACGATCGTTTTCGTCCGATATTCCGATCGTGTGTACGGGCCATTAGGGTGGGTCAGTCAATCACAATGTATTTTCAGCAGTGCACCGCAACGCACATTAGTGCATCACTGCGCTGTAATCAATTGGCGAGGCGATTTTGGGTATAATATATACAATGCATGCAATAGGGTGAGGGAGGGCTTAGTTTGCAGGGTGACAGGTTGCTCTGCCCAGCTTCCCCAGCACCATGTGTCTCATATACTCTGCAATATTCCCCCTCCCCCATACAAATCTGCACCCCCACACACTGATCTGCCAGGCTCCCCATAGACACCTTGCCCTATGCGATATTTACTGACACCCTTCCTGTCACTGCACCACCACTATCACCCCCTATCCGGGCGCTGGACGCCCCCCCCACAATATCAATAAGGTGACTGTTTCCACCACAGACTCACCTCTCAATTTCACAGCCGAATAATGGCTCACTCAGCGCTGCACCATGACCACTTCCGGTTTCTGGGCGGCGCCATCTTGCTCCTCCCGGAAGTGATAGTCAGCAGCTGGGAAGGAAGTGGGTGGCAGGAGGGGCTCAGCGAATAAATCTAGGGGAGAGGAGGAGGAGGAGGGGTGTTCTAGGAGTCCTGGCTGGCTGTAGCGTCTTATTAGGACATGCTGAGACTTGTGTTCCTCCAGGCAGCTACAGCTCCGTGTTTTAGGCTTTCTGTATGCAAAGAGAAATGAGGAGAGGCTATGTGGTTGCCCATAGCCAGTGGCCTCACTAGGGTTGGTGTCCCCAGGTGCGGTAAAACATGGTGTCACCCCCCCCCCTCTGTCTAGGCTGCCCAGCACCAAGCAGGCAGCGCACGGGGCGCACCCCAAACCAGCCCCTGTTATTGATAGTATAGGGCAGTATAGTGGCAGGTTAGGGTAGTATAAAGTGGTATAGTGGCAGGTTGGTGTAGTGGGTGGTATAGGACAGGTTATGGTGGTATAGGGCATGTTGGGGTGATATAGGGTAGTTTGGGGTGGTATAGGGCAAGTTAGGGTTGCATAGGGCAGGTTGGGGTGGTATAGGGCAAGTTAGGGTGGTACAGGGCAAGTTGGGATGGTATGGGAAAGGTTGGGGTGGTACAGGGCAAGTTAGGGTGGCATTGGGCAGGTTGGGGTGGTATAGGGCAAGTTATGGTGGCATAGGGCAGATTGGGGTGGTACAGGGCAAGTTGGGGTGGCATGGGAAAGTTTGGGGTGGTACAGGGCAGGCTGTGGTGGCACAGGGCAGGCTGGGTGGTATAGGGCTGTTTGTGGGGTACAGGGCAGGCTGGGGTGGTATAGGGCTGTTTGTGGGGTACAGGGCAGGCTGGGGTGGTATAGGGCTGTTTAGGGTGGTACAGGGCAGGCTGGGTGATACAGGGCAGGCTGGGGTGGTACAGGGCAGGCTGGGGTGGCACAGGGCAGGCTGGGGTGGTACAGGGCAGGCTGGGATTGCACAGGGCAGGCTGGGCATGTCAGCTAAAAAAATAATAAAAAAACGGGATGGTGTCACCCCTCTAGCGGGTGTCACCCGGTGCGGACCGCACCCCCCTAGAAACGCCTCTGCCCATAGCAACCTGACAGACTCGTGTAGTTTTTTTTTCATTTTTTTGTTCTGCACTGTTTGTAGCTGACTGGTTGTTAGTGGCAACGAGACATGTTCATAACACAGTTTAAACATCAGTATATATATAATTTGGATAGAGTAGGAAAGGGTTAAAGCCCATGTCTGGGGGGAGAACAAAAATCCTCCATAATGCTGGGATTAGTCATACGTCTAAACGTATCGCTCCTCTGAAAAGCGATCCATGCCTGGATTGCTTTTCAGAGGAGACTGATGCCTACTCACTGGCAGTTAAACCACATTTTTGCCAAATAAACGTGCCACGAGCACGTGCATTGCGCGCAATTGAGGGGTTGGAGTTTATAACCACGGGCAAACCGCTATTATTAGCACCCTATCCCTTAATTCAATAGGTATTGGGGAATTTTTATGGGATTTTTTTAGGGTGCAAAATGAAGTACAGCGATCTCAAAAGATAATGTAAAAAGTTGCGCAGAGCGGCAGATACGTTGTTTTACAAGGTCCCGTCTGAAGTGCTCGCCGCCGAAAAGGTTCCGTGGAATGTGCCTGCCGCCGAAAAGGTTCTGTCTAATGTGCCCACCGTCGAAAAGGTCCCGTTGAATGTGCTCACCACCGAAAAGGTCCCGTCCAATGCCCCCGCCGTCGAAAAGGACCCGTCGAATGTGCCCGCCGTCGAAAAAAGGTCCATTTGACTGTGCGCGCCGTCGAAAAGGTTCAGTTGAATGCGCCCGCCGTCGAAAAGGTCCCGTCTAATGTGCCCGCCGTAGAAAAGGTCCCGTCGAATGTGCCCGCCGTCGAAAAGGTCCAGTCGAATGTGCTCGCCGTCGAAAAGGCTCAGTTGAATGCGCCCACCGTCGAAAAGGTTTTGTCTAATGTGCTCGCCGTCAAAAAGCTTCTGTCTGATGTGCCCACCGTCGAAAAGGTCCCGTCGAATGTGCCTGCCGTAGAAAAGTGGCCACGCAGCCTCCCGTCCATAAGTAGGAGTCGTTCGCAAGCGGATGTTTTCGTAACTCGGGGACTCCCTGTACAGCACTTTTGAATGGAATTCCCAACATGTTTCGCCAATATTCCAGGCTTCTCCAGGGGATGCTGACCATTTGGGATACAAGCCTTCTATTGAACGAGAATCTACATATAGTAATCACATCAAAAGTCAGGATATAAAAATATATAATATACATACACTTGTTTATTCGCTCATTTGTGGTGCTTCCACATTCACTTGAATGGGTTGCGTTTGGCGAGCTTTGCACCTTGCAATCGGAATATGTTGGATAGCTTTTGCTGCGGCTGTGAACACCCCCATTTCCTGCCCTTGCAGTTTAAGGAGGGGGGGGTACTAAAAGGCTTTTTCCGAGCATTTGACAGGCTGTGAGGAGGTGCAGTATTGCCTCAACACCCGCTTTGATCCCTGCGCTAGTGTGCCACAAAGCATCGTGGGTGTGGCATGTGTACACCCACGGTCATTGGGGGGGGGGGGGGCAGCAGTAAAAGTGTGGCTCAGCTGCAGGGTTTTACCACTGCCTGATCGCTAGTGTGAATGAGCTCTATGGGATGCGATCCGCTCTAAATTGCCTTTCAGAGGGTACTATAGCATTGGCTGACAGATGTTCAGGAGGCACTACACTACAATTGATGGGCACAGTGGCTACAATTGATGGCCACAGTGGCTACAATTGATAGGCACAGTGGCAACAATTGATGGGCGCAGTGGCTACAATTGATGGGCACAGTGGTGACAATTGATGGGCACAGTGGCGACAATTGATGGGCACAGTGGTAACAATTGATGGCACAGTGGCTGCGTTTGATGGCACAGTGGCTGCTTTTGGCATGGCACAGTGGTGACAATTGATGGGCACAGTGGCGACAATTGATGGCACAGTGGCGACAATTGATGCCACAGTGGCTGCGTTTGATGGCATGGCACAGTGGTGACAATTAATGGGCACAATGGCAACAATTGATGGCACAGTGGCTGCGTTTGATGGCATGGCACAGTGACTGCATTTGATGGCATGGCACAGTGGTGACAATTGATGGCACAGTGACGACAATTGATGGCACAGTGGCTGCATTTGATGGGCACAGTGGCTGTGTTTGATGGGCACAGTGGCTGCGTTTGATGGGCACAGTAAGGCTGCAATTTTTTTATTTATTTTTTTTCGTATGTTTGCGCCCCCCCAAAAATTTTGAGCACCAGCCGCCACTGGTGACCACGTTGCCCGGGCTGTCCCGGGCACATTCATTTCAGGACAATACAGTGTCCCGGAATAAAACTGACACAGACACCCCCCCCCCCCCCCCGGGCCAATCTGATCCCCCCAAAAAAGGCCACCACATCACCGCTTTGCTCACTAACAGTACTTGTCCTGGCCGGGAATGCCTGGAGGAGCACAATCCCCGCCCCCTGATTGTGATTGGAGAAATCATAAATCCCGCCTCTTGTGTCCAATCACTGTGGCATGATTCGTTGCAGCACAAGCTGATTTTTGGGAACGAGGGTGGGGGGTCCCCTGAATGGTAGTTTGGAAATGTGGTCACCCTAATATGAACACACCACAAATGCGTGTAAATGCCAGGTAAAATAAATAAATAAAATAATGCCCAAAGAAAATGCACCGCAAATGCGCCTAAATAAATGACAAACGTGTGCGGTACTGCACACTGAATGCAGGGATTGCGGGGAAAACAAGCCGTCAGAGGCCGTTGGGGTTGAGCCGACGTCGGCATGAGCTGTTTTCTAATTTTCACATTACTGGTTCCTAATATTTTATTTGTCAGCGGATGATGTATATTCTCGCATACATGCAGTTCTGCTTTAAAAAATGCATTTGGCTGCATATCAGTGTTGCCAACCGTCCGTATTTTTACAGACAGTTTGTAAAAACTGGCACTCCCCCCCCCCCCCCCCCCCCCCCCCCTTTCGTAAATGTCAGTGGTTGTGGAAAGTGCCAGTAAAAATAGCCGAGATCGATTCGGCTTGGAACTGCACATGGAGATTGGAGGCAGGGGGTGATGGTGGCTGCGGTGGCACCGCAGAGGGGGATGGAGGCAGGGGGCAATGGAGGCAGGGGGAGATTGGAGGCAGGGGGTGATGGTGGCTGCGGTGGCACCGCAGAGGGGGATGGAGGCAGGGGGCAATGGAGGCAGGGGGAGATTGGAGGCAGGGGGGTGTTAGTGGCAGGGGGTGATTGGAGGCAGGGGGTGTTGGTGGCACCGCAGAGGGGGATGGTGGCACCGCAGAGGGTGGGGGATGGAGACAGGGGTTGTTGGTGGTACCACAGAGGGGGATGGAGGCAGGGGACGATGGAGGCAGGGGGCCTGGGGGAGACTAGAGGCAGGGGGAGTTTGGAGGCAGGGGGAGATTGTGGCACCACAGAGGGGGGTGAAGGCAGGGGGCAATGGAGGCAGGGGGAGATTGGAGGCAGGGGGTGTTAATGGCAGTGGGTGATTGGAGGCAGGGGGTGTTGGTGGCACCGCAGAGGGGGATGGTGGCACCGCAGAGGGCGGGGGATGGAGACAGGGGTTGTTGGTGGTACCACAGAGGGGGATGGAGGCAGGGGACGATGGAGGCAGGGGGCCTGGGGGAGACTAGAGGCAGGGGGAGTTTGGAGGCAGGGGGAGATTGTGGCACCACAGAGGGGGGTGAAGGCAGGGGGTGTTGGTGGCAGAGGAGGATGGAGGCAGGGGGAGATTGGAGGCAGGGGGTGTTAGTGGCAGTGGGTGATTGGAGGCAGGGGGTGTTGGTGGCACCGCAGAGGGGGATGGTGGCACCGCAGAGGGTGGGGGATGGAGACAGGGGTTGTTGGTGGTACCACAGAGGGGGATGGAGGCAGGGGACGATGGAGGCAGGGGGTGATTGGAGGCAGGGGGCCTGGGGGAGATTGGAGGCAGGGGGTGTTGGTGGCATCGCAGAGGGTGGGGATGGAGACATGGGTTGTTGGTGGCACCGCAGAGGGGGATGGAGGCAGGGGACGATGGAGGCAGGGGGTGATTGGAGGCAGGGGGCCTGGGGGAGACTGGAGGCAGGGGGAGATTGGAGGCAGAGGGAGTTTGGAGGCAGAGGGAGATTGGAGGCAGGGGGAGATTGTGGCACCACAGAGGGGGGTGAAGGCAGGGGGTGTTGGTGGCAGAGGGGGGATGGAGGCAGGGGGTGATGTGACTAAATAATTTGCCCTTATATCGAAAATAACAAAAATATGTTTTTTTACCTTAATATCTACCTTAAATCACATTGCTATTTGCCTAGCGTACTTGTTTGTAGCCTAAATACTGAAATTTGCACCTAAAAATGTAATTTAGTAACTTTTGTGAAATGTCAGTAAAAACGTGACTGTGCCAGTAAATTTCGGGTGTCGTGCCAGTAAATCTCAATCTGGTAGGTTGGCAACACTGCTGCATATGGAGCCTGACAGGTTCACTTTTTAAAGAGGCCGTCCCTATGATCTGACCAATCCAGATCTTTCTGTGTGTGTGTGTAACCAAAGGGCATGGCAGTCGTTAGATCCCGGTGACCTTTCCCCTACAACCCTGGCGCAGCAGCTGATCGCACCTGGCACCCATGCAGCCCGTGCCACTTGTACAGCATTGATGATGCAATTGTGATTGAGCTAGGAGTGCAGCCATTGCACCATGTGATAGTGACAGCAGGCTGAGATGGGGGTGGGGGATAGGCTGGAGCCTGTGGCAATAAAGCAGGAATTCAATGCAGAGATGGACTAATGACTACTGACCTCTCCTCCTGTTTATTTCCACACTGATGGGGGGGGGGGGGGGGGGACTGTATTGTCATGACCTGAGATCACTCATTACAGTTGAGCAGTTTGGGGAAGGGGAGGGGAGGGGACACTTCATACACAAAACTCCCCAGCCAGGTAATGGGAAACAGCTGATAGCCAGCTGGAGGAGGACAGACTGGCTCCAATCCATCCTCAGTGAGTACTTCTCTTATTATTATTGTTACTTTGTAAAGAGAATCCTATATTAGTGCTTATTATAAGAGGCGTGACAGGTACCCCTGATGGGGGTTATGTTGGCACCCCCTTTAATGTGGCAGTCTATTATTAGTACCCTCTAAGGCTCGCCATGTACAGAACATTTATATGGAAAATGCTACAAACATTCAATACGGAATGGTGATTGGATGAATTAAAATAACATATTTTAGGACTGTTTTATCTCTCTCATATAGTGTTTGGGTGATCAGTCATTTTCAATTGCTCTTGAAACAGTAGCAGGTATCTTGTAGATAAGAAGTCTCCAAGCTATGGCCTGCTAGGAGATCCTCACTGTGTGTATAGGATTTAGATAAGTTGGTCTGTGTCTTCTGATGGGGACACTGATGTATGGGGGGGCTGTGATGGGGACACTGATGTATGATGGGTGGGCTGTGATGGGGACATTGATGTATGATGGGTGGACTGTGGTGGGGACATTGATGTATGATTGGGGGGACTGTGATGGGGACACTGATGTATGATGGGGGGGACACTGATGTATGATGGGGGGGGGACAGTGATGGGGGGACTGTGGTGGGGACACTGATGTATGATAGGGTGGACTGTGGTGGGGACACTGATGTATGATAGGGTGGACTGTGGTGGGGACACTGATGTATGATGGGGTGGACTGTGATGAGGACACTGATGGAGTGGTAGGACACTGATGTATGATGGGGGGGACTGTGATGAGGACACTGATGTATGTGAGGGGGGGACTGTGATGGGGACACTGATGTATGTGAGGGGGGGACTGTGATTGGGGACACTGATGTATGTGAGGGGGGGACTGTGATTGGGGACACTGATGTATGATGCGGGGACTGTGATTGGGGACACTGATGTGTGTGAGGGGGACTGTGATGGGGACACTGATGTATGTGAGGGGGGGACTGTGATTGGGGACACTGATGTATGTGAGGGGGGGACTGTGATTGGGGACACTGATGTGTGTGAGGGGGACTGTGATGGGGACACTGATGTATGTGAGGGGGGACTGTGATGGGGACACTGATGTATGATGGGGGGGGGGGGACTGTGATAGGGACACTGATGTATGATGGGGGGGACTGTGATAGGGACACTGATGTATGATGGGGGGGACTGTGATAGGGACACTGATGTATGATGGGGGAGACTGTGATGGGGACACTGATGTATGATGGGGGGGACTGTGATGGGGACACTGATGTATGTGAGGGGGGACTGTGATGGGGACACTGATGTGTGTGAGGGAGGGACTGTGATGGGGACACTGATGTATGGGAGGGGGGACCTGTGATGGGGGGGAGGGACTGCGGGGGGACTGTGATGGGGGACACTGTATGGGGGGACTGTGATGATTGATTGATTGATTGATTGATTGATTGATTTATTGTATTTGTAATGCGCCAAATACTGACCCGTCAGGGAAGCGTCTAAGCGCAGAAGACATACCTGTCCTGGGGGGACTGTGATGGGGAGACACTGTATGGGGGGGGGGACTGTGATGGGGAGACACTGTATGGGGGGGGGACTGTCATTGGGACACTCATGTATGGGGGGAGGGACTGTGGGGGGGACTGTGATGGGGACACTGTATGGGGACGACGACTGTGATGGGGATACTCATGTATGGGGGGAGGGACTGTGGGGGGGACTGTAATGGGGACACTGTATGGGGGGGGTACTGTGATGGGGACACTGATGTATGGGGTGGGACTGTGATGGGGACACTGATGTATTGGGGGAGGGACTGTGATGGGGACACTGATGTATTGGGGGAGGGACTGTGATGGGGACACTGATGTATTGGGGGAGGGACTGTGATGGGGACACTGATGTATGGGGGGGGACTGTGATGGGGACACTCATGTATGGGGGGTGGGACTGTGATGGGGACACTGATGTATGGGGGGGCTGTGATGGGGACACTCATGTATGGGGGGTGGGACTGTGATGGGGACACTGATGTATGGGGGGTGGGACTGTGATGGGGACACTCATGTATGGGGGGTGGGACTGTGATGGGGACACTGATGTATGGGGGGGGCTGTGATGGGGACGCTAATCACCCAAAATCCCTATAAGTGAGATAGAATAACATATTTTAGTTTTATTTTATCTCATTCATCCATCATTCCGGTAATATGTAAATATAAAAAATGAATCTCCAGGTAGTCCTATATCAGCAATCCATGTGACCTTTTGGTCTGTAACATTCCTAGCTATTTTAAGACTTATGCTCGATCCGAATATCGTATGACTTTTTCCGCTTAATAGTCGCAAGTAAAATTAAATAGGTTAATAAAGTCACGAAAATTCTCGAACGACAGAAAAAAAAAATTCGGAAGTGGTGTCACGTGTTGTAATGTATTTGTAGTGTATTTTCGGACGACAACTATACTGACTAAACGAAAATCATACGATCTGACATCGTACGAGGAAAATTTTCGTGCTTGTCCGATCGAATAAAAACGGATGAACTGTCATGATCGGCTCTCGAAAGTAGTGCACACACGATCCGAAAATCGTACGATTTCTTCCTCTGACGATCGTTTTCGTCCGATATTCGGATCGTGTGTACAGGCCATTAGTCATTATAGTCAAGAGACTTCCTAATATGTGAAAAAAATCCACAAATTAGACACAGCGGAATGAAGCTGTCAGCTGTGCAGAATAATTGGGGGGGGGGGGGGGGGCTTGAGGAATTATTTATGGTTGGCTTAGAGTTTATATGGCTGCAGACTCTGTATGACCTAATTAAAAAAAAAAAAAAAAAGCGTGTATCTGGTCTAAATAATATAAATATGCAGTACATAACTGTAAAATACATGCGCATTTCCCCATGTTCTAAAAATTATGCAAACGGTGAAAAATCCCTACTCATCTTGTGAAATCCAGGGGGCTCCTAATAAATAAATAAATAAAAAAAATAAAAAAAAAATTGGGAAAATGTGCCAGTATTGTTTTCTTTTTTTTGCCCAGACAAACCCCTTACTTCATTGGATAATTCTTTTAAAGCTGAACTCCGGACACAAAAACGTTTTAATTTTAACCTTGGCAAATATGCGGCCTCTCAGCAGGTGGGCCTTGGCACCAAGACGCCACATATTTGCGTGTATTAGTGCTAATACACCTGCGCTAAGAGCGCACGCGCTCCCAGCACAGATACCAGTGGCTAACAGAAAGCCCCTGGTCCCTCCTTGCAATCGGAAAGCTTTCATATCATGTGACCGCTGTAACGGCCAATCACGGCGGGAGGCATGATCCTAAACCCACCTCCCAGCATTCTAAACCCCTTAGGCCCCGTACACACGACCGGATCGATCTGCTGAAACTGGTCCGCCGGACCAGTTCCATCGGACGGATCCGGTCGTGTGTAGGCCCGAGCGGACAATTGTCCCGCGGATCGGACAGTTTCCAGCGGATAAAAATTTCTTAGCATGCTAAGAAATCTGTCCGCTGGAAACCTGTCCGCCGGACGTATTCGGTCGTCTGTACAGACTCACCGGACACGTCCGACCGACCGCCATCCCTCGCATGCGTCGTACTGATTCGACTCATGCGTGGAAGCTTTGAACTTCCAGGGCCGCCCAAGTCGCCGCGTCATCGTCGGGGCGACGGCGCAGCCACGCCCCGCGTATTGTTTACGCGCGGATTTCTGTCTGATGGTGTGTACAACCATCGGACAGAAATCCGGCAGCGGTCGCAGCGGTTCTATCCGCTGAAAACGATCCGGCGGACCGTTTTCAGCGGATCGATCCGGTCGTCTGTACGGGGCCTTTAAGGGCTGGGAGACACCGGCTCCAAAGGGGTTAAACGATATTTCTGAATAGCAACAGAAGATATCAGCCTACAATATATGCATTTAAATGTAGTGGGGTGATCATCACTGTAGTGTACATAGCCTGTGCAGAGAGCAGAATTGTGTGAGGAGCCCAGCAGGCTCCACCCACTACAGGCTGCTTGTAGGAAACTACAGGAGGGGGCGGCGACAAGACCAGTCATCCTGCACAAAGAGAGAGAGAGCATCAGTGAGCGGTCTTTATTACAGGAAGTCTCACACTGAATGTACAGATCTGGGAGAAATACACAAAGTACACCAATAGTCAAGAAGAATACATCTGATGATTGTGATCCTTATCTTGAAATTTAGGCTTTACCTGAAACCTGAGCTACTAGGAATTGCGGTTGTCTCCTCCCTGTACAGTAGTTGTGTTACCCGACACTCTGCCTTTTTTGTGTACAAGGCGGAGAACATCCCATTCACATCTGCTGTCACCCATTACAGGCTAAACAAAGGCTGACTGCTCTGTCTTTAAAGGGATTAGTAATGTTGTCTATAGATCAGACACTTTCTCTCTGATAGTGGTCTGTCCTTCAAACGAGAACAACAAGACGAATATAATGATAAATACCCTCCAACAGTTTTATCGATTTCATTATTTGGTTTCACGTTTTTTTTTTTTTTTTCTCAGACAGAAGTCGTATCTCGGGCTGCTGGGATCCAGAAGGGGGTCAGTCGGGGGTCCTCAACAGGTGGAAGAGAAGTTGGACGGTGAGAGTTATTTATACTTTACAGCCAATTCCCCCCTCTGCTGACCTTGCTACTTTACAGAGCCCTCTGCCGTGTTTAGAAGATTTCTTCCTGAATGCCCATACATGTCTTTTAGCATCCTAAAGTTGGGCATGGATCGAATTTTTGGCCGGTTCAGCAGGGACCGACCAAGATTTGATCCATCCATGGGCAGGCTGGTTGTCCTGATGTTGATTTGATGGGTCGACTTCAGTAAAACTAGCTGGTCGGATTTTTTGCAAGCGATTACTGAAAAATGGCTATAGCTGCTAGCACTAGTCGTGTTCTGCCAGTATGCAGAACAACACAATGGGCCAGATCCACATACATTTAGTTCCGCGTAAGTTACGGCGGCGTAGTGTATTTCTGGCGTCGGATTTCAAATTGGGCAGGGTTGGGGGCGGGTTTCATTTAAATGAAGCGCGTCTCTGCGCCGAATGAAATGCGCATGCGTCGTTCAGAAATTTACCGCCGTGCTTTGCGCGAAGTGACGTCATTTTTTGAACTTAGACGTGAGTTACGTCCATCCCTCTTCACGGATGCCTTTTACGCAAAAAAAGAAAAAATTTCAAATTTCGCCGCGGGAACGACAGCCATACTTAACATGGCAATTCTATCTATACGCCGCAAAATACCAGCTTTAATTATACGCCGCAAAAAAGCCGACTACAGACGACGTTAGAAAATGCGACGGCCACGCGTATGTTCGTGGATCGTCGTAAATCGCTAATTTGCATACCCGACGTGGAAAACGCCACCCAGCGGACGCCAAAGTAATGCATCTTAGATCCGAAGGCGTACGAAGACGTACACCTGTCGGATCTTACCCAGATGCCGTCGTATCTTGTTTTGAGGATTCAAAACAACGATACGACGCGGGAAATTTGAAAGTACACCAGCGTATCAGTAGATACGCTGGCGTACTTCGTCTGTGGATCTGGCCCAATAGCTCCACAGTAGGGATTCCTAGTTTGTCGCCATTCTACGAGTGTGCACAATTTTAACGTGTGACATGTTAGGTATCTATTTACTCGGCGTAACATCATCTTTCACATTATACAAAAAAATTGGGCCAACTTTTACTGTTTGTTTGTTTTGTTTTTTTATTCACTGAAGTGTATTTTTTTTTTTTTCCAAAAAATTGCGTTTGAAAGACCGATGTGCAAATACAGTCTGACATAAAATATTGCAATGGCCGCCATTTTATTCTCTAGGTTCTCTGCTAAAAATATATATAATGTTTGGGGGTTCTAAGTTATTTTCTAGCAAAAAATACAGATTTTTTTTTAATTTGTAAACAACAAGTGTCAGAAATAGGCCCGGTATTCAAGTGGTTAAAGGATAAGTTCACCTTTTGGGAACATGTAACATGTACCCAATGCTGCAGCTGCCGCCTGATTTCCCCCTCCCTGTGGCAGCAGTACAGTATGAAGTTTCCCGTACTAGCTGTCCCCTTTTTAGAATCAGCGCGGCCATGCGGGGCTCCGCCCACGTGGCCTCGTCAGTCCTTCTCACAGCTGTGTGTGTGTGAATGAACTACAAGCCGTGGCATCCTTTTGCGGTTGTCGGTTTGTAGTTCTCAATGCTCATTCGCAGCGCTGTAGAGCGTCGTGGTAGTTCATTGATTTCTTCTTTGTCGGTTTATCTTCCTGCCCATATGGGATGTACGGCACACGGATACAGGGCCGGATTAACAATGGGGCTGATGGAGCTGCAGCTCCAGGCCCCTTTCTCAAGATAGGCCCATTTGCCAAAAAAAAAAAAAAAAAATTTTTTTTTTTTTTTTTTAAGATTTTTTTTTTTCTAAGATCGAATTTGGGGGGTTGTAGCTCAATGATCAGAGGTCACAGAAACCCCACATTTGGGGGTAGGCATGGGAAGAGCTACCCCACAACTGTTTAAAATATGGGACGGCTATCATTTATGGCTCCGGAGATACGGCCTGCTTGCACAGCCTGTCAGAAGCTACATTCAGAGCGGCCAATATAAATACAAGCTGACACACTGCAGCAGACTGATAGGATCACAGGGCTTATAATAATTATTTGTATATTACTCAGGGTACAGAGCTGCACGATTCTGGCTAAAATGAGAATTGCAATTTTTTTGCTTAGAAGATAGATCACGATTCTCTCACGATTGTTGCGGCGTAACATCATCTTTCACATTAAAACAACAAAAAATAAAAAAATGGGCTAACTTCACTGTTTTGTTTTTATGGTTTTTATTATTCATTGAAGTGGGAAAATGCAGTGTGACATAACATATTGCAGCAATAGCCATTGTATTCCCTAGAGTCTCTGCTAAAATATATATAATGTTTGGCAGTTCCAAGTAATTTTCTAGCAAATAATATTGCTTTCTAACTTAAGAAACAAGTGTTGGACTTTAAGTGGTTAAATTTAGTTACAATGTTAGTTAGTTACAATGTTTCATTTTGTTTACAAACTTCGCAGACTGCCCAGATTTGTTCTTTACACACAGAAGTGTATCCCTTTGATCTTAGGAAGGAAGTGTCAGTTACAATGTTTCCTGTTAAAAACTTGGCAGACTGCCCAGATATTTTCTTTTGACAGCAGAAAGTCTCCCCACTTGTTATATGAAAGAATCAGCAAACTCTGCATTGAAGATCGTCAGGGGGGTTGAATCGAGATCTCGATTTTTTTAACGATTAATTGTGCAGCTCTAGCACGGTATTTGCGCAGCAATTTTTCAAACATGTTTTTTTGGAAAAAAATGTTTCATTCATTAAAAAAACAGTTAGTTAGTTAAGTTAGCACAATTTTTTTTGGTATCCTAAGCGATGCTTTACATTTTTTTAGGTTACATGTTTAGAGTTACAGAGGAGGTCTAGTACTAGAATTATTGTTCTCGCTCTAACGATCGTGGCGTATGTAACCTGTGTGTATCTGGCTCTGACACTACCAGTGCCTACCCAGCCACTGACTAGTATCTCTCCCCAGCCTGTCCCCACACACCCTCTCACCTGCTGACCTGTGGATGGGGGAATCGCTCCTGCAGTGTTATTGTGTTCTGCCAGTGCGTACAATGATCAGTGTTGCTAACTTTAGCTGGCAGCACTGATTGTTTTAAGAAAAAAAAACAGGCTGGTTGTACTCAAGTTGATTAATAGATTGACTTGTGTAAAACCAGCTAGCCCATACATAGATTGACTATGGCTGGTCTCTGCATAATTGGCGTAATTTCAATCCATGTATGACCCGCTTAACCACTACTCAGTCCCTAAATATCCTTCCACTCCTGTACATAGTGCTCACTGTCATACTCCCCACACTCCTCTCCTGTACATAGTGCCCACTGTCATACTCTCCACACTTCTCTCCTATACATAGTACCCACTGTCATACCCTTCACACTCCTCTCCTGTACATAGTGCCTGCTGTCATACACTTCTCTCCTGTACTTAGTGCCCACTGTCGCACCCTCCACACTCCTCTCCTGTACATACTGCTCACTGTCATACCCTCCACACTCCTCTCCTATACATAGTGCCCACTGTCATACACTCCTATCCTATACATAGTGTTCACTGTCATACCCTCCACACTCCTCTCCTATACATAGAGCCCACTATCATACCGTCTACATTCCTCTCCTGTACATACTGCCCACTGTCATACCCTCCACACTCCTCTCCTGTACATCCTGCCCCATCATACCCTCCACACTTCTCTCTGGTACGTACTACCCTCTGTCATACCCCCTCACTCTTCCTGTACATACTGCCCATTGTCATACCCTTCACACTCCTCTCCTGTACATAGTGCTTTTTTCCATACCCTTTGTACTCCTCTCCTGTACATAGTGCCCACTGTTAGAACCTCCACATTCCTCTCCCTCACCTGCACATACTTCCCACATATATACCATCCATACTCCTCCCCTATGTCGCTTACCCACAAAAACAGTTCTTTAAAATTATACTGAATATCCTCAATGTTACCAGCTCTAGAATGGACACACTTTTGTTAGTTCAACTAAAGGAAATATCAGTTCTCAAATTTGTTCTGCCCCATTATTAGTACTCATTTCATTTTGTGATTACTACTATGATGTATAGAGGAACATCGGGGATCTCAGCTACTCTAAATATAGCACTTATATAAAAAAGTGGCCCTGAAAATATTTTTTAAATGTTGGCAACTGTGCACTTAGGCACTGCCCAAGGGCCACCGTCCACCGGGTCAGTAGGGGGCCCCATGAGAGGCTCCTGGGATCCTGTGATAATAAAGCGGTAGTAAACTTTCCTGACATTACTACTTTTTAGAGGCCCTGGGGTAGGTTATGCCACAACGTACAAGTATGCACAGCATATTAGCACATTAGTGTACACTTCAATTTTCAGACTGAGCCCTCCAGTGCTGCGATGAATCAGGCGGGGCCTGGACACTTCCATCTTCACCCGGTCTTCCTTCTGGGTTCTGTGCCTTTGGTCACTTCCCTTGGCTGGGCTGTGTTCATGTCATTCCCACGCATTTATTTATTATTTATTACACCCCATTCACACCTCCGCGACAAAACGCCCGACGCCGGCCGCTCGTGCCGCTGGAGGGGAGAATTCCCATTGCTGTCTATGAGATGGTTCACATCTCATAGACGCCGTACACCTGCGGCATGAAAAAAAGTCCCGGACCCTTTTTTTCAGGCGGCATTGGCGTTCGGCCATACAAAGCAATAGGAAGGATTTGTAAAAAAAAGTTACACTATTCGCGGCAAAATACGCCGCGTACGCGGCGTTACTTGTCGCGGAGGTGTGAATGCAGCCTAAAAGGCCCCACCAAAATCCTCAGCACCAGGCCCATGATGTTCTTAATCTGGCCCTGCACGGATATACTAATAGATCTGAGCCCAGGTTCACACTGGGCTGCGGGAGTGAAATCGTGCGAGTTCAGCTGAACTCGCACGATTTCACTTCCGCTTGCAGTCCCAATTTTGGCCGCGATTTCAGAGACATCGCAAAAAGTAGTACAGGAACTACTTTTTGAAATCGGTGCAGCGCCACAGATGTGGCATCGCACCGATTAGGACGGTGCCATTGCTGGCAAATGCCGCCGATTTGAGATGCGATTTGAGATGTCAAATCGCATCTCAAATTGTACCAGTGTGAATTAGGCCTAAAGGAGACCTGCATGGCACCAGCAATCTGCTGATCGCTGGAGCAATGCTTTACAAGCTCCAAAAAAAAAAAAAAGTGACCCTATCCTGTACTAGGGTGACCACATTTCCAAACTGCCATTCAGGGACAAAATCCCCCCCACCTCCTTCCTGAAAAAATAAAATAAAATTTGTGACCCCCATAGATTTCACTGGTTCATCCTGGGACCTGTAGTTCATCCGCTGACACCCGCAATCACATAGGGACCAATGTATGTCCCGTTTTCATCTGCAAACGGATGGATAAAAAAGCGGACATACGGTCCGCACGTGTGAAAGGGGCCTTTGGGTATAGAGGAGACACCTTACATTGTACCCTAAAGATAATACTTGCCTCTGGGAAAGGTTGGTTGAGATGAAGTTTGTCTAATCCATCAATGAAGGCTTTAGAATAAGCATGCAATTATGTTTCTTCTACACCTTGAAATAACTCTCATCCTGAGGTCACCATAACATTATCCATAGCTAATTAGGTGACTTAAACTTAAATTCCTAAAGCTGCTCAGGATGTGAATGTATTCTTATTTGATCCATTGTTGTCAAGCTTTAAAAAGCTTTCAGAATTCTCTAAATCCATTTTTATTTTTATTTTTTTGCTTTGGATTGTGTAGGGTCAGGGCTGCCATCAGGGGGGTACAGGCATTACACCTGTAAGGGGCCCGATGGTCCCCCTCCTGTTTTTTATTTTTTTTGCATTACACCTGTAAGGGGCCAGATGGTCCCCAAGGCCCCTTACAGGCCCGGCTGGCCCCCCTCCAGTTTTTTTTCTCTGCTCCAGGGGGGCCCTGCCTAAAGCTGTGGAAAGCAGGGGTTGACAAATTTGCTTAGAATCTAGGAGCCAGCTAAAAAAGTTAGGAGCCAGAAAACGTGCCCCGTCCCGACGAGCTTGCGTGCAGAAGCGAACACATACGTGAGCAGCGCCCGCATATGTAAACGGTGTTCAAACCACACATGTGAGGTATCGCCGCAATTGGTAGAGCGAGAGCAATAATTCTAGCCCTAGACCTCCTCTGTAACTCAAAACATGCAACCTGTAGAATTTTTTAAACAACGCCTATGGAGATTTTAAAGGGTAAAAGTTTGTCGCCATTCCACGAGCGGACGCAATTTTGAAGCATGACATGTTGGGTATCAATTTACTCGGCGTAACATTATCTTTCATAATATTAAAAAAAATGGGGATAACTTTACTGTTGTCTTATTTTTTAATTAAAAAAAGTGTAATTTTTTCCCAAAAAAAGTGCGCTTGTAAGACTGCTGCGCAAATACGGCGTGACAGAAAGTATTGCAACGATCGCCATTTTATTCTCTAGGGTGTTAGGATAAAAAATATATATAATGTTTGGGGGTTCTAATTAGAGGGAAGAAGATGGCAGTAAAAATTACATTAGAATTGCTGTTTAACTTGTAATACCAACGGCCACCACCAGATGGCGCCAGCTTACACATCTGGTGCTAATAACTTGTAATGCCAACGGCTCACCACCAGATGGCGCCAGCTCACAAGCCAAGTCGCCAGGACCCTATTTCTAGTCGCCATGGCGACCTGGCGACCGGGATTTGTCGAGCCCTGGTGTAAGGGGCCCCAAAATTTGTGATGGCTGCCCTGAGTAGGGTTGGGCCAAACCCCCTGTTCAATTTCGTAGGGGGGGTCTGTCTTTGGGTAGACTCTCCCTGGCTTCCTGTCTCTAAACACAATGGGAAATTAGAGGGGGCCTCCCCCTAAGTGAGGGGAACACCCCTCTTAGGCAGCCCATACATTGGTCAGTTTCAGTGGTGGTCCGTCCATAAGGAACGCCGCCCTTAATCCATGCCCCCGACCCTAATCTACATGCAGGGCGCCGGACACATGGATTTCAATGGGTGTGGTTTTTTTTTTTGTTTTGTTTTTTTGTACATGATTAGAGCCTGAGGCTCTTTCAGTGTTTCTCAACTCCATTCCTCAAAGTGCTCCAACAGGTCATGATTTCAGGATTTCCCTCAGATGAAACAGCTGTGGTAATTACCGTATTTATCGGCGTATACCGCGCACTTTTTTGCCCTGAAAATCAGGGCAAAATCGTGGGTGCGCGGTATACGCCGATACCCGATTTCCCGCGCCGAGTTTTGAATACTGCGCCGACATATACCGAGCGCAGTACACTCGGGTATAGTCGGGCAGTCTCGGCTCCTTCCGCGCTCACGTCCTGGACGTACAGGACGTCAGCGCGAGAGTTGCCGAGCATTGCCGACAATACACGAGTGTACTGCGCTCTGTATATGTCGGCGCAGTATTCAAACTCGGCGCGGGAAACGAGCAGGGAGGACGCCGGGACGACGCCGCAGAAGGATGCCGGACCCGACGAAGAGGACACCCGAAGCCGCAGAAGGACGCCGGACCCGACAAAGAGGACACCCGAAGCCGCAGACGGACGCCGGACCCGACGAAGAGGACACCCGAAGCCGCAGAAGGACTCCGGACCCGACGAAGAGGATACCCGAAGCCGCAGACGGACGCCGGACCCGACGAGGCCACCGATGGACGCCGCGCAAGACACCAAAACTGTAAGTACAAAAAAAAACTTTTTTTCCACAGGATTCGGGGCAACTTTAGGGGTGCGCGGTATACGCGGGAGAGCGTTATACCGCGATAAATACGGTACTAAGGCAATGAAACTGATCAAATCACCTGTGTAAAATAATGGAAAGCCCGCTGGGGCGCCTTGAGGACTGGAGTTGAGAAACACTGTACTAATTGGCTTCAAAAAAGGGTGGAAGCACTGCGCCCTGAGCCTACCCAGTTGTGTGACAATAGCGTATACCGTAATTATTAGCTATTGTCTTCCTTATTCTCCTGCTGGCCAATCCCCGCTGCGGCCTCGGTGTGAGTGAGGGGAGCAGGTTTGTTTGCCCTGATCTGAATGCTCCCAAAAATTTGTCAAAAGTGTCAGATATGTCCGCCGCAATATCGCAGGCCTGACAAAAAAAATCGCAGATTGCCGCCATTTACTAGTAAAAAATAAATCATAAATCTATCCCCTATTTTGTAGGCGCTATAACTTTTGCGCAAACCAATCAATATACGCTTATTGCGATTTTGGTAAAAAAAATATGTAAAAGAATACGTATCGGCCTAAACTGAGGAAAAAAATATAAAAAAAAAAAATAAAAAATTGGATATTATTATAACAAAAAGTTAAAAATATTTGTATTTTTTTGTTTATAGCGCAAAAAATAAGAATTGTAGAGATGATCAAATACCACCAAAAGAAAGCTCTATTTGTGGGGGAAAAAAATGATAAAAATATAATTTGGGTACAGTGTTGTATGACCGCGCAATTGTCATTCAAAATGCGTCAGCGCTGAAAGCTGAAAATCGGTCTGGGCAGGAAGGGGGTTTAAGTGCCCAGTGATGAAGTGGTTAAAGACAGCCCTGCCAATGCTAACCATAACACAACATTAGCAGAAGTTGCCCAAAGGGTGGCGTTAAAGAGCTGGATTATCCGACAAAACACGTCCATCACACAATTGTTGTCAGAATTTTCGATCGTGTGTACGAGGCTGTAGTCGCACACCTTTGTACATGGAGGAGACAGACCCCAAATCAATGTCCTTATGGTCTCCATGTTCTTCTGGAGACATATTACCAGGGGCGGACTGACCATTGGGATTCTCGGGCACTGCCCGAGGGCCCCATGCCACTAGGGGGCCCCATCAGGTTTGCCAGGCTCAATAAAACCAGGGACAGTATGTAAAAATCTGTGTTTTTTTTTTTACATCTGTCCCTGATATGTCCAAAACCGACATGCTTTTGATGTGAAAATCCTGAGATTTTAGCTGCCCTGCCTCCGCACTGCCTCCTGGCATGGTGGCCATCTGTAAGCCCGAGGGCCCCATAATCTTCTATTGCCCGGGGGCCCCATGAGTTGTCAGTCCACCCCTGCATATTACCCACTAAGGCCCAGATCCACAAAGAAATTACGCTGCGTAATTTCTAAGATGCCCCGTCGTATCTTTGTTTTGTATCCACAAAACAAGATACGACTGAATGTGGGCTCGATCCGACTGGCGTACGTCTTAGTACGCCGTCGGATCTTGGGTGCATTATTACGCTGGCCGCTAGGTGGCGCTTCCGTCGATTTCCGCGTTGAGTATGCAAATTAGCTAGATACGCCAATCCACAAACGTACGTCCGCCCGGCGTTTTTTTTTTTACATAAGGCTTTTTTCGGCGTAACGTTACCCCTGCTCTATGAGGCGTATGCAATGTTAAGTATGGACGTCGGGCCAGCGTAGAATTTTCCGTTGTTTGCTTAAAACGTTCGCGAATAGGGCTTTGCGTAAATTACGTTCACGTCGTCTAGGCATTGAGCGGGCGTAATTTTAATTTGAAAAATCCGACGTGATATTGAGCATGCGCGCGCATGCGCCGTACGAAAAAGCGTCATTTACGTGGGGTCAAGCTTGTTTTACATAAAACACGCCCCCCCGTTCATCATTTAAATTCCGCGCCCTTACGCTGGGAGATTTACGCTACGCCGCCGTAACTTTAGAGGCAAGTGCTTTGTGAATACAGCACTTGCCTCTGAAAGTAGCGGCGGCGTAGCGTAACTACAATGCGCTACGCCTGCCTAATAATACGCATCCCTACGTGGATCTGGCCCTAAGTTTTCCTCTTTGGCTGGAGTCTTCCTATAACATTACAGCATGTGATATTTTAAAAAAACGTATCACATGAGTGTGTAATCTGACAAGTGACTAATAAACCGTCGTCATTCACCTATGAACCCTCACCAGAGCAGACCTTGCCCTCTCTATGTACTGGGCCACTTTGGGTGGAGCTGGAGAAGTGACTCGGTGGCGGAGACTTTGCACACTCTGTGATGTAATCGATGACGAGTAGAGAAAGGATATAAAGCCTGACATTGTCGCAATTTACATTACACAAGTTTCCTGTGAACTTCTCAGACATCTGATACAATGGTCAATGAGTAAGTATATTGAATACTGGCTTCTACTAGGTTAGAAATTGCTTTTTATTATAAGGCTACCAATAGATTGTAGTAAAGGTGGGAACATACGGACAGATCTTTTGCTTCTTGTGGTTCTCGGCTGGGAAAACTGGATTGTCCACCCTGATGACTTGCGTATTTTATATGAACCGCCTGCAGCTACATCTTTACAAAATGATATTTTTGGAATTGGCTTATTTGTAGTCGGTCTGGTTAAATGAAAATATTGAAATGCTTGTGAAGAGACAGAAATTTCAATTGCGTTTTAAAAACCTAAAAACTTTAAAGATGAAATTTAAGTATCACAAAACCTTTTTCTTACCACTTCAGCCCCGGGAGGATTTGGCTGCCTAATGACGCTTGTAGCTAGATTCAGAAAGAGTTAGGCCGGCGTATCAGTAGATACGCCGACCTAACTCGGAATCTGCGCCGTCCTAAGTTTAGGTGTATTCTCAAACTGAGATACACTTAAACCTAGCTAAGATACGACAGCCTGCGCCGTCGTATCTTAGGGTGCAATATTTAGGCTGGCAGCTAGGTGTCGCTTCCGCTGAGTTCGGCGTAGAATATGTAAATCACTAGATACGCCTATTCACGAACGTACGTGCGCCCGTCGCAGTAAAGATACACCATTTCTGTAAGAGATACGCCGCCTAAAGATAAACATGCCCCCTAGGTGGTGTAGCCAATGTTAAGTATGGCCGTCGTTCCCGCGTTGAAATTTGAAAATTTTAAGTCGTCCGTAAAAAGAGCTGGACGTAATTTACGTCCACGTTGAAACCAATACGTCCTTGCGGCGTACTTTGGCGCAATGCACACTGGGATATGTACACAGACGGCGCATGCGCCGTTCGTAAAAAACGTCAATCACGTCGGGTCACGAGTAATTAACATAAAACACGCCTCCCCATCCTCATTTGAATTGGGCGCGCTTACGCCGGCCACATTTACGCTACGCCGCTGTAAGTTAGGAGGCAAGTACTTTGTGAATACAGTACTTGCCTATCTAACTTACGGCGGCGTAGCGTAAATACGATACGCTACGCCGCCTTAAAGTTGCGGCGCTCTACATGAATCCAGCTATTGCAATTTACATATATATTGTACATTCACATCAGTCTCTGCCCTCCAAGGAGTTTACAATCTAAGATTATTTATATTAAATTCCATTTTCTCTTTCAGAGAAGAGCAGATCGTTCTTACAAATATGGAATATGCCATGAAGTCACTGAGTCTCCTCTCCCCCAGATCTCTTTCCAAGTAAGAATATAACTTTCTGTTATGTATTTCCACTTTTTCCAAATTCTATCATATCTAATAGAGTTGTTCAGCAAGGCATAGCCCCGTGTCGAAGGCTCAGCGATCCAATTTTTTTCAATCATCTGGTTTCCATAAGTACCATATTTATCGGCGTATACCGCGCACTTTCTTCCCCTTTAAAATTTGTGAAAAAATCGCGGGCGCACGATATACGCCGATACCCCGCTGTCTCCGACATTGTCCGAGCCGAGTGTACTGCGCGCTAGGCTCGGCCACTCCCGCAGCCGAGAGAAGCCGAGTGCGCAGGAAATCCGGCTCTGCACAGCGTGCCAAATTCGAACACACGACGCTGCAACCCCTCGACGGACCCCGCCGCAGATGGACACCCACAAGGCTCGACGGACCCCCGCCGCAGATGGACACCCACAAGGCTCGACGGACCCCCGCCGCAGATGGACACCCACAAGGCTCGACGGACCCCCGCCGCAGATGGACACCCACAAGGCTCGACGGACCCCCGCCGCAGATGGACACCCACAAGGCTCGACGGACCCCCGCCGCAGATGGACACCCACAAGGCTCGACGGACCCCCGCCGCAGATGGACACCCACAAGGCTCGACGGACGCCGGACAAGGCCGCCGATGGACGCCGGGCAAGACATCCAAAATGTAAGTTTTTCCCTAAACTTCCCTCCTCAGCTTGTGGTGCGCGCTATACGCCGGCGCGCGGCATATGCCGATAAATACGGTAAATGCTAGTTGCTTTTGGTAATTGCAGTTTATTATCATTGCTCTTTGCCCTTTTATATAACAGACCTGCAGGTTTACTCCAGAGGTGAACTAGATGTATGGTCCTTTTGTCTATCATCTACCATCTAGTTCAGGGGTCTCCAAACTTTCTAAAACAAAGGGCCCACTTGCTGTCTTTCAGATTTTAGGTGGGCTGGACTGTGGCAATTGGGAGTAGAGAAGGTTCTGAGGTCAGTGAAGAAAAATTGGAAGTGAAAATGACAATTGCCGTTTAGGAGTTAACCACTAGGGGGCGCTGTAGGGGTTATGTGTGACCTCATATGTGCTTCTAACTGTAGGTAGGCGGGGCTGGACGTGTGACGTCATTGATTGTCTTTCCCTATATCAGATATATGCCACAGTGAAGAACGGGGAAGGTGTGTTTACACACACCTCTCCCCGTTCTTCAGCTCCGAATAGGTCCCGCGGTCACGGAGCTTCGGACCGGGTCGCGTGTGCGCGCCGGCGACCCATGGCTGGGCTCTTAAAAGCGAAGTACCTGTACGTGCCTGTGCCCAGCCGTGCCATTCTGCCGACATATATGTGCAGGAGGCGGTCCTTAAGTGGTTAATGAGGAAAAAAATGTACTTTAAATGCTTTTAGCAAATGGCTGCAATATAACAAAGAGTGAACAATTTAAGGGGGTGAATACTTTCCATATCCACTGTATCTGTCCAAAGAGGTATATACACTGTAACCTTTATGCACAAATCAAAACATTTTATCTTGCACTCCAATGATTTATCCTGTTTTCTCTCGTGCGTCCCCCTTTTTTTCTGGGACTCTGTGTCTCTGCACAGATCAACCCCGGCCCGATCCTCCTCTTCTCAGGTCCCCCTCCAGTGCTCCTCTTCCACCTGCTGGGTGGCCACCAAAGCAAGCCGCTTGCTATGGGAGTACTCATGTGGGCTTGCTCCCAGGTCGACTCTGTGTGTCCATAGACACACAGAGCTTGGCTCTGTCCCACCCCCTCCTCACTGGCTGTGATTTGACAGCAGCAGGAGCCAATGGCTCCTGCTGTTGTCTCTGAGCCTAGGAGGATGGAGTGAGCAGAAAGAGCCGCTGCTGGTGTGCATAACGCTGGATTGAGACGTATAAGGGGGTGCTGCACTCTGTTTGCCTATGGACACAGAGTCGGCTCAGCAGCCAGCCTGCATGAGTGCCCCCATAGCAAGTGGCTTGCTATGGTGGTCACTCAGTGAGAGGGGAGGAGCCAGGAGTGGCGGTGGAGGACCCAGGAAGAGAATGCATGAAGGTAAAAAGCCTTTTAGAACCACTTTAAGCCCCAATAAAGGGGGATTGTTTTCCCGCCAAAAAGCAGTGGCTGTCTTTTATCTTCCTGTTGTTTCAACTTATTCAGGAGCAAAATAATTGTGGATTCTCAAGACAACCATCTGGCGCACATTTTGTTGGCCTCCGCTGAACAGTCTGAAAAAAAGAAAACTAATGCAGTCACCATATTATTGTCAGGGGCTTCAGTGGCGTCACTAGGGCTGGTGTCACCCGGTGCGGTAAAACATGGTGTCACCCCCCTCTGTCTAGGCTGCCTAGCACCAAGCAGGCAGCGCACATGCACGGGGCACATCCCAAACCAGCCCCTGTAAATGATAGTATAGGGCAGTATAGTGGCAGGTTAGGGTAGTATAGTGGCAGGTTGGTGTAGTGGGGTGTTATAGGACAGGTTAAGGTGGTATAGGGCATGTTGGGGTGATATAGGGTAGTTTGGGGTGGTATAGGGCAAGTTAGGGTTGCATAGGGCAGGTTGGGGTGGTATAGGGCAAGTTAGGGTGGTACAGGGCAGGTTGGGGTGGTATAGTGCAAGTTAGGGTGGCATAGGGCAAGTTGGGATGGCATGGGAAAGTTGGGGTGATACAGGGCAAGTTAGGGTGGCATTGGGCAGGTTGGGGTGGTATAGGGCAGATTGGGGTGGCACAGGGCAAGTTGGGGTGGCACAGGGCAAGTTGGGGTGGCATGGGAAAGTTTGGGGTGGCACAGGGCAGGCTGGGGTGGTACAGGGCTGTTTGGGGGGGGGGGTACAGGGCAGGCTGGGGTGGTATAGGGCTGTTGTCACCCCTCTAGCGGGTGTCACCTGGTGCGGACCGCACCCCCCTAGCAACGCCTCTGAGGGGCTTGTTTCTGACTGTAGTACTGTACATGGTTTGTGCTGATCGCCCGGTTCCCTTTGGTTTACTTTGCTGGTCAGACAGCCCGATGTTTGGCAATTCACTGGCAATGTCTGAGACTCACTCCTACTCTGACCAAAAGTCACAATCCGTGTGCAGTGAGGACAAAGGACAGACGGAGTTGGGAAATATTCCCAGAAAGAAGAACTGTCACAGACACAGGCTGATGGACAGCTAGATTATGATGACCAAGGGTTCTGATGGTTTTCACTTTTCCTGATGGTGTTTTGTGTGCCACTCTCGGTGGAATTTTAAACAACTTGATAAAAAAAAAATGATGTTCATTAGCAAGGAACATACATTACACATTAATAATTCTGCTACCAAAAGAAGTGTGTGCTGTAAATTGCTTCTGTTTCTTCTTGCTGGAGGCTGCCATATTACAGAAGCCTTGAGCAGCAGTAAATCTTTAGGATGTCAGGAAATGGGCACAATGCCTTTTTAAAATAACAAGCAACTGAGCATGTGCAGAGCAGGGTGAGACCTTGTATTAGACGTGTGCATGCCGAAAAAAATTGTTTCATTTAGATTCGTTAATCTAGTTACAGTGGCACCTTGGATTACGAACCAAATTAGTTCCAGAAGAATGCTTGTAATCCACAGCACTTGTATATCAAAGCGAGTTTCCCCATAGGAAATAATGGAAACTCAGATAATCCGTTCCAGTGGCACTGCTTGTTTATGCATTACTGCATGTAACCAGAGGTGGGGGGGGGGGGGCATCGGAGACATTCGGACACGCTCAGATGCACTCTGAGTCACTCGGGAACTGAGTGTTTCCGAGCAGCTACAAACGGCTCCGAATGTCACCTGCGCTCCCCGCACCTCTGGCCAAATGCGGTACTGCACACCCCAGAGGCTTGAATCCTTGACAACGCTCACAAACCGAGTCAGGATTTAAAAAAAAAATAGTGGCTAGTACAGTAAAACCTTGGTTTGCAAGCATAATTAATTCCAAAAACATGCTTGTAATCCAAAGCATTTGTATATCAAAGCATTTTGTTTTACAGGGTATAAAAGAGAAGAGGCACTTTTAAAGCGGGGGATCGCGAGTCCCTGGCGGACATCACGGCCGCCAGGCACTCGCATCGGCATCTCAGCGATGCGGCGAGCACGCGTGCGCCGCCGTCGGACGCGCGCGCCTGCGCCGCTGGATGCGCGCGCAGGCCGTGTTTTTACGGCCTGTTAGAGATTCAGAACCACCCCGCGGCCGTATAAAGTCGTACGGCCGTCGGGTAGTAGTTAAAACATTTAGCTTGTCTTACAAAACGCTCTCAAACCAAGGTTTTACTGTATTGCGAAACGCTTGTAAAAGCGCGTTACTCGTAATCTGAGGTATTGCTGTATTTAGTTTTGTTAATTTCAGTTGGTTCATTAAATTCGTATTCGGAATTTTGTTTTTTATGTCTTTTTCGAATTTACCGTAAAATTTGATGTAAAATTAGGATTAGAATTTCGGAAAGTAGGACGAATGCTGTTTTAGTTATTCGGCGCATTCGGGAATCTTCGTTTATACTGCAATTCGGATATATCCGAGAAATTAAAAATTGGTCCGAATATTTATACGAAACGAACCGCACATGTCTACCGCACAGGCATTGTTTTAATGTTTTACATAAACCTGTAAAAGAGGTCAGCATGCAGTGATCTAGCAGGACTTAAAGTGTAAGTAAACCCTTCTATTGTTTTCAGCCAAGGAAGCTGCCATCTTGGCCTCTGTTTAATCTGCAACTGCCATATTGCTGCACATGTCATCCATTATGACACCGGTCATTGGATGGTTTGACAGTTTGGTTGAGAGCACAACCAATGTGACAGCTAGCATTTCCGGCATGCCAGGAATGTAACTTTTTTTGAAACTATAAAATAGAAGGGTTTACTTCCGCTTTAATTTTCCGACTAAACTTCCACTTTGAGGTTGTGGAGGGAGGCCAATCTCGGATCCACCCGAATACATGAAGTTTTGGGTTATAGTAGGAACCAGACAAAAAAAAACATTCGCGTTTTAGGATCGTGCAATAATACCGGCACATAAAAAAGATTTGTCTTATTTCTATACTGTAACTGTTGTCATGATTTTCTTTTAGATGTGTCTCGGTCAGTGCTACTATGACTCAACAGTTCCTCTCTCGCCCGGCGTCCAAGCCTCGGCCCTTCAGAGTCTGTAACTGGGATCGGAGCGTCCGCAAGGGCATTGTAGCGGATAGTCTCGGAGATCTACTGAACAAGGTGAGGAAATGGGATTAATATCAGTTTTGAGGTCTTTATCTCTCAATGAGAAGAAAAAATACATTACAGTGGAACCTCGGATTTCGAGTAACGCGGTTAACGAGCGTTTCGCAATACGAGCGCTGTATTTTTTTTAAATCGTAGCTCGGTTTGCAAGTGTTGTCTCGCAAAATAAGCACTATTCAGGCCAAAGCGGTGTGCAGTACCGCGTTTGGCCTGAGGTGGGGGGCGCCGGAGCCGAACGGAAATGCACGGAAAGGCCTGAGGACAATCTCGGGAACAAAGTCTTTCCAAGGTTTGCCGAGATGTCCCTGGGCCTTTTTGGCCGTTTCCTAGGCTCTCCGGCGCCCCCCCTGCCATTGAAGTCAATGCGGAACAAATTATTTTAGTTTCCATTGACTTCAATGGAGAAACTCGCTTTGATATGCAAGTACTTTGGATTACGAGCATTCTCCTGGAACGAATTATGCTCGTAATCCGAGGTTCCACTGTATTTGAAAAATACTCCTCCGGCTTTCCATTTAGTCTTGCACAGTTGTACCGACTCCTCTCCTGTACTCTGGGCCGCCATCAGGGGGGTACAGGCATTACACCTGTAAGGGGCCCGGCTGGCCCCCCTTCGTTTTTTTGCATTACACCTGTAAGAGGCCCAATGGTCCCCTTACAGGCCCAGCCAGCCCCCCTCCCGGTTTTTTTATTATTATTATTATATATACGGTATATATATATATTTTTTTGCATTACATCTGTATGGGGCCCGATGGTCCCCATATGTACACTTTCATTTATCTACACAATATATACAGCTGTTTGATATGTGGTCATCCTGCATGATCTGTATCCATTCTCCTTGTGCACAGGCCCAGGACGCTCTGCTCATGAGTGATGCCATCACGCTGGTTCTGGATGAAGATGGGACTGGAGTAGACACCGAGGACTTCTTTCAGTCAGTGGATAGCGGAGTTGTCTTCATGGCGCTGACCAAAGGGCAGACATGGAAACCTTCCCAGGTGAGCGCAGAGTACTATGTCTGATGTACAAACTTACAGAATCTACACTTACAGTGCCTTGAAAAAGTATTCGTAACACTTTTTAAATTTTCCACATTGTGTCATGTTTCAACCAAAAACGTACCGTATATACTCGAGTATAAGCCGACCCGAATATAAGCCGAGGCACCTAATCTTACCACAAAAAAACTGGGAAAACATATTGACTCGAGTATTAGCCTAGGGTGTCCATCTGCATGCCTCACTGTGCCCATTCCTCACTGTGCCCATGACTAGACTGACGTTTAACATGGGAGTCTATGGAAGGGGTGCCAGGCTTTGAAAAATTGGTGCTCCCCAGCCGTAGGTCCCCCAGACAACAAACTTTGCACACTTGTAGAGGAGAAATGGGGCTACATGTGTGCCAAGTTCCGGGTCCAGGGGACCTACGACGGGTACCGGGTCCCCAAAATAACTTGAGAAATTACCGCTTAACGTGGGAGTCTATGGAAGGGGTGCCCGGTTTTAAAAAATCGGTGCTCCCCGGTCGTAGGTCCCCCGGACAACAAACTTTGTACACTTGTAGAGGAAGAGTGGGGCTATATGTGTGCCAAGTTTGGTCGGTCGGCTGGCCGGTCCTGGGTCCCCAAAGTCCGGGAGATCAGGCGCAAAAAGGTGACAAGTATAAGGGGCATCATTGTGCTGAAAATCTCGGCTTATACTCGAGTATATACAGTAAATTTATTTTATTGGGATTTTATGTGATAGACCAACACAAAGTGGCACATAATTGTGAAGTGGAAGGAAAATGATAAATGGTTTTCATTTTTTTTTTTTTTACAAATTAATACCTGAAAAGTGTGGTGTGCATTTGTTTTCAGCCCCCCTTTACCCCCAACTAAAATCTAGTGGAACCAATTGCCTTCAGAAGTCACCTAATTAGTAAATAGAGTCCACCTGTGTGTAATTTAATCTCAGTATTAAAGTGGTTGTAAACCCTGTACAACCACTTTTACCCATAGATAAACCTAGATTAAGGTTTACCTGTAGGTGCTCGAATTCTCTCCTAAACCTCCGCGTTTCAGGAAGTATTTACAATAATGACGGGCGCCGATGTCTACGACGCATGCGCTGTGGACAACGGTGCAGGCGCACTTTAGCAACGGCAATTGTGCCGTTCCTAAAGGAGGCTGTGCCGTGACTGGCGGCTCCCACGCACATGTCATTGCGGCTCCGGCCAATCACAGTGCTGGAGCCGCGATACCCGGAAGTTACCCCCAGGAGAGATGTTGGCTGTCCGAGCGGTGTATGAGGACGGCTGCAGGGGCTTCGATCTGAGGTGAGTATTACATAATGAGCTAGTATTCTAGCTCATTATGCCTTTGTATTGCAGGTGGTGTGTGTGTTTTGTTTTTTTTTGTAAAACTGGGTTTACAACCACTTTAAATACAGCTGTTCTGTGAAGCCCTCAGAGGTTTGTTAGAGAACCATGGTGAAAAGAAAAAAAAAACGCATCATGAAGACCAAGGAACAGCTCTTTGGGCTTGGCCATGGTGGAGAGATTGGAATCCTGATTGATTGCTACTGTGGACATGGGTCTTCTACATAGGCGTGCGCACAGGGTGTGCCAGGTGTGCCCAGGCACACCCTAATCACACTGTGCAGCACAAATTCCCCCTACTGTGCTGGCTTCCCCTCGCAGCGCATCCAGCTTCCCTACTCTCCTCTCCCTCCGGCTGTTGCTGCGGGGATGTTTTAGGATGAGTGCGGGAAGGGGCAGGTAAATATGTAACTTACTGACCCCTTCCCTTTCAACGTGAGTGATCGGTAGTATGTGTTGAGTTTTGGGGTGCACACCCTAATGTAATAGGCTGCGCATGCCTATAGTCTTCTATACAGGTAACAGGCTCAGATTAGGAGCACTCCCTTTGAGGGCTCCTAATCTCGGCTCGTTACCTGTATAGAACACATCTGGGAGCCAGAAATCTTGCTGATAGGGGATTGAATACTTCTTGCACTCAAAATGCAAATACATTTTTAACTTTTTTTGAAATGCGTTTTTCTGGATATTTTTGTTGTTATTCTGTCTCTCACTGTCAAAATAAACCTACCAAGAAAATTAAAGACGGATCATTTCTTTGTCAGCGGGCAAACGTACAAAATCAGCAGGGGATCAAATACTTTCTTCCCTCACTGTATGTGCCATAATGACAAATATTTCCAGGAATCGGAGCCAATAAGTCTAATACTTATTTTCATACCCTACAGACAGCAGGCTACCACATCTCCCTGTCCAGCAAGCCACAGAAGAAGATCGATGTGGTTCGGATTAGCTTCGACCTGTACAAGAATCATCCACAGGATTTCATAGGATGCATCAATGTCAAAGCTACACTCTATGGAACGTACACTGTGTCCTATGATCTTCAGTGCTACAGCGCCAAGCGAGTAATGAAGTGAGTACACACACGGTATATTTTGTACAGATACATACGGAAGCCTTTGTAACATAAGATTTAAATCTCAACTCTAGCCCATGCAAAAAATACTAAAGATCAGTCAAAAATTATAAGGCCTGGCATTACTGGGGCAATGGTTGGTCGCTACGGAGTCCGGGAGATCTCTCCGCTGAGCCTGCAGATGACAAGTCCCTCTCCGCTCACTGAGCGGGGGTTGCCAACCGTCAGTAAATTTACAAACAGTTTGTAAAATCTATAATTTTTGCATCTGTCCATTACGGACATACATAGGTGGATTCGGAGACGTTTACGCCGGCGTATCAGTAGATACGCCGTCGTAACTCTGAATCTACGCCGCCATAAATTTAAGCTTATTCTGGAAACCAGATACGCTTAAATTAGGCTAAGATACGAGCGGCGTAAGTCTCCTACGCCGTCGTATCTTAGGGTGCATATTTACGCTGGCCGCTAGGTGGCGCTTCCATTGAGTTTGGCGTAGAATATGCAAATGACTAGATACGCCGATTCAGAAACGTACGTGCGCGTAAGAGATACGCCGGCGTAAAGATAAAGCTGCTCCCTAGGTGGCGCAGCCCATGCAAGGTATGGACGTCGGAACGAGCCTATCTTTTTACGTTGTTTGCGTAAGTCGTACGCGAATTGGGCTGGACGTAATTTACGTTCACGTCGTAACGGCGTACTTTGGAGCAATGCACACTGGGATATATCCACGGACGGCGCATGCGTCGTTCGTTAAAAACGTCAATCACGTCGGGTCACGATTCATTTGCATAAAACACGCCCACCTCTTCACAATTTGAATTAGGCGCGCTTAGGCCGGCACATTTACGCTACGCCGCCGTAACTTAGGACGCAAGTGCTTTGTGAATACAGCACTCGCCTCTCTAACTTACGGCGCCGTAGCGTATATGCGATACGCTACGCCTGCCTAACGTTAGGCTCTCCTACCTGAATCTAGCTAATACAGACTACACGTCCATAATGGTCATTTATGGACAGATGCAAAAATTACCGATTTTACAAACTGTTTGTAAATTTACTGAAAGTTGGCAACTCTGTCACTGTCACCGCTGACATCCGACGCTCCATAGGACTGCATGGAGCGGCCGTTCAGGTCCGCCGTAAAAACTGACAGGCGGACCTGAATGGTCCGATCGTGTGAATGGAGCCTAAGGCCCCCATACACACTATTAGATTTTCTGTAGATTTTTGTCTTCAGATTTACCAAAACCATGTAGTGCAAGGGCCTGTCTGATTGCATACAAATTGAAACTCTTAAGGTTTGACCTCATAGTATATGGTTTTGGTAAATCTGAAGCCAAAAATCTGCAGAAAATCTAAGAGAGTTTATGGGGCTTTAGCGTAGCTTTAGATTTGCATCTAAACCTGCCACTCCTCTGAAGATTGATCTTCATTTGGGTGACTGGCAGGAAGTGAGAAGGTAATGTGATGCCTCTTCACTTCCTAATTTTAACCCGATTTTCTATTCAAAACAAATTTGCACGCAGGTGCAGGGCATTTGCGGCACTTCCTATGTTCCAATCGTGATACCTTTTTCACAAAGCATGTAATCGCCCCCTCCACTGCAGTTTGGGGGGGGGGGAGCATAATTAGGGGGTTATTATAACCCAGCTTAACCTTGCATCTTTAACCACTTCAATACCGAGCACTTTCACCCCTTCCTTCCTGCCCAGGACATTTTTCAGCTTTCAACGTTGTTGCAATTTGAACGACAATTGCGTGGTCATGCAAGACTGTACCCATGTGAAAAAAAAAAAAATTTCTTATGGTGGTATTTAATCACCACTGGGTTTTTTATTTTTTGCTAAACCAAAAAAAAAGACAGAATTTTTTTATTTTTTTATTCTTCAGTTCTGTTAAAAAATGTAGTAAATAAGTACATTTTCTCCTTCACTGGTGGGCCCTACAGATGAGGCACTGATGGACATTGGATATATAAATCTAGCAAGCAATATAATACTTGCTAGATTTATCAGCACCACATCACATGGTGTTGGCACTATTTATATGTATGTATTGACTTTAGCGCTAATCATTTATTTAGATATATCCATTGTTTATGTTCGGTGAACGTTACGAGATTCAGCAGCTTTAGTAATTTATTGTATCTACACATTTTTTCATATACTCACAGTAGCACGAGAGATTCACTTTATTCACTGATGGACATTGCTCATGGGCATTGATTGAATCCCTGGTGGGCAATTTAGGGTATCCTTGATGGGTCTGCACTGATAATCGAGCACAGACCCACCCACCCCCGTCAGAAGAAGAGGCGCTGGAATGGACGGCTCTCTTCTACTCAAGCCTAGTCAGCATGATTGGAAGAAAAGCTGATAAATGGCACTTCCTGGTTACAATGTGATCAGCTCTGATTGGACACAGCTGATCACATGGTAAAGAGCCTACATCACTCTTTACCGAGATCAGAGATGCGGTGTGTATGAGCAACACATCGCAACACCACCGATCGCTGAGTTGCATGCCCTTAGGGGGTGCGCGTGAGTGGCTTATCCTGCTGGAAGTTATATGATTCCCAGTCAGGCTAACTGATTCCCCGCCCGGCCGTCATTCTGCTATAGGCCAGGCGGGATGTGGTTAACATGCCCCCAACCACATAGAGGTTCTTTTGCTTCTATTACAGAAAGAAAAACATCATCTGCCTACAAAGGGGCAGATCCACAAAGATCTGCCCCGGCGCAGCGTATCTGAGCTACGCCGCCGTAACTTACTTTCGTTTGCTTCAAATCCAGAAAGAATTTGCGCCGTAAGTTACGGCGGCATAGTCTATCTCTCGCGGCGTAATGGCGCGAAATTCAAATCGGCGAGTAGGGGGCGTGTTTCATTTAAATGAAGCGTGTCCCCGCGCCGAACGAACTGCGAATGCGCCGTCCCTAAATTTCCTGCCGTGCATTGCGCTAAATGACGTCGCAAGGACGTCATTGTTTTGACGTGGACGTAAATTACGTCCATCCCGATTCACGGACGACTTACGCAAACAACATTTTTTTTTTTTAATTATATGCGGGAACGACGGCCATACTTAACATTGCGTACGCCACCAAATAGCAGCTTTAACTATACGCCGAAAAAAGCCGACTAGAGACGACGTAAAAGAATGCGACGGCCGCTCGTACGTTCGTGGATCGTTGGAAATAGCTAATTTGCATACTCGACGCGGAAAACGACGGGAACGCCCCCCTAGCGGACCCCGAAGTATTGCATCTAAGAGCCGAAGGCGTACGCCTGCCGGATCTAACCCAGATGCCGTCGTATCTTGGTTTGAGGATTCAAAACAAAGATACGACGCGGGAAATTTGAAAGTACGCCGGCGTATCAGTAGATACGCTGGCGTACTTCCTTTGTGGATCTGCCCCAAAGAGTGTAAAAATGCCCCTGTTTTTCCATTAATATTTAATTTGTCCCCATAGGGAGGCGCTACGCTGGACTCTCTACACTATGCAGGCTACGGGTCATGTCCTCCTGGGTACGTCGTGCTATGTGCAGCAGCTGCTGGAACCCGGCGAGAAGCTGAAGCTGGAGGAGGAAGAGAAGAAGCAGCTCCCCGCTCTCAGAGACTTCATCCCCTTTTATCCTAGGAGGATCCTTCCAGCCTTATCCTGAGCTTGCCGGATCTGGACAATTTCTGTATCCATAACGAAGCGCTGTTCACTCCACCAATAACCGAGTTTACAGGTCATGGACTGATGAGCTGTTCCTCATTTTTTACATTTCATCTGAAAATTTTTATTTTTTTGATAGCACATAATACACATCGTTTTACGGGAACAGCCGGGATGTAGACACTGTGAAAATGTCACTTGCTGTAAGGATGAAGGGCAAAGTGCAACAGCCAATCAAATTTCTCTTTCCATTGGAGTCAGACTATTGATGGTTAATGAGTTGCTGTGTCTTTTTTTGCTTTTTTATCATTTTTTATACACTCACTTGGGCTTTAACGTAATGCACAAAAAAAAAAAAAAAAGCTGCAAACATCCACATTTGCCAATCGGAAATCGGCTTTAACTCTAGAGTTGGTCTTGCACAGAAAGATTTTTATGGGCTACTGCTTCCAATAATAGCGCGCCATTCACTAGTAGAACTTTGTTCAAAATTTTACATTTCTAGAACGTTTTCTGGATTTCTTTTTACATTAGTTGGGCCAAATCAACGTTTCATTTTGACCGCCGTGATGAGAAAATTCAAAGGAGCAGAAAGAAATGTATTTGTAAAAAAAAAAAAATCTCAAAACGGTGAACATGGTTTTCGTTTTTGGTAAAGTCCATTTGTTTCAAATTTTTAAGTATTTTCTAATAACATTCAAGCCATTAAATGTACTGGGAATTTTATAACAAACGTCTACTAGTATATGGCCAGCTTTTACTGCAAGCATGTAATAGACAATATGAAAGATCAATTTGGTTAAGAACCAATGAAAAATTCTCATAGATTTTAATATAAATGGTAGAATTGAGCTGACCAATCAAAATCCAACCATGTGTTGCCAGCTCAAAGACCATACTGCTGGATGTTTTATCTGAAAACAGGGCAGTCTTCAAAGGACGGTAATGGGGTAGAAATATGGGAGCTGCCATTGGTGACTTGATTTGACAGTGCAGGTTCCAGGGGTCTCATCTTTATCCTTCCTGATTGGGAGAGGTGGTCATCAAAAATGGGACAGTCACTATATTCATGGGAACCATGAACAATCCCAACCCAACCCAACCCAATCCTTTCCTGGATCTTTAAAGGGGTGGTTCACCCTAAAAACTACTTTTTCTTATTCCACTGCCCCCCCACATTCCATCACGATTAAGGCTCTTATTATTTTTTTCCTGCTGTACATACCTTAGTACAGCATATTCACCCGTGCATCCGGGTTGCGAGTCCCGCGGGAGTGGGCGTTCCTCACATGCTGGTGATTGACGGTTTGCCCAAAAACGAGCTCCCCCCGTCGCGTAAGCCGCGTCACGGTTGGCGAAAGGAGCCGAATGGCGAGTCGGCGCTATACTGCGCATGCACATCGCCGTTCGGCTCCTTTCGCCAATCGTGACGCGGCTTGCGCGACGGGGGGGAACTCGTTTTTGGGCAAAACGTCAATCACCAGCATGTGAGGAATGCCCACTCCCGCGGGACTCGCAACCCGGATGCACGGGTGAATATGCTGTACTAAGGTATGTACAGCATGAAAAAAATAATAAGAGCCTTAATCATGATGGAATGTGGGGGGGCAGTGGAATAAGAAAAAGTAGTTTTTAGGGTGAACCACCCCTTTAAGAAACAGACTTTTGTATTTGTTCCTTTGGACCAGCCATTCTCAACCAGGGTTCCGTGGAACCCTAGCGTTCCTCAAGAGGTGGCTAGAGGTTCCTTGAGCTGTTACTGATTTACCTCCTGTTTGATGGTGCCTCCATAGTTCTGAGCCAATTCCACTTGGAGGAGCCAGTGGTATGACACCAATGATCTTCATAGTTCTCTGTAAGGGGGCCATTCTTACCACCACTGTAAAAAAATTGCATTCTTCTCACTGACCAACAAAGTAAGGGACATTGTTCCCACTGACCCCCAATGAATGGGTTTCATCAGGGGTTCCCCGAGACCTGAAAATTATTTTAAGGGTTCCCCTGGGGTAAAAAGGTTGAGAAAGGCTGCTTTAGACAGCACCAGAGGTATCAATCGCCTTAACTATTCTGCTACATGATTGGGCCCCCTTCGAGCAATTCATGGGTATATCTCCGTGGGGAATGGTCATATATAAAATATTTGGTGGCCGGGCATCTGGCTGCCATTGGATGTGACCTCTAATAAGCCTTTCAGTTCAAATGAAACATTGGGCCAATCACTAAATGCACCACTGGGAGTACAAGCAGGGGAACTATTTTACCTGCCAAGGACTTGTTATTCTGTTCAGCCAGTCTTGTGATTTGCACTGCCAGAAAGAACCCCCCCATCTGCACTTCTCCTCTCTTTTCAGTAGTTAGGCTCCATTCACACCTGAGCGACAGCGGCGTTCGGCGTACGCGGCAAATTTTGCCGCGAGTGTGAAACTTTAATTTTTTTTTTTTTTTAAACTCTTCCCATTGCTGTCAATGGGCGAACGCCAATGTCGCCTGAAAAAAAGGGTCCGGGACTTTTTTTCAGGCGACAGGCGTTCGGCGTCTATGAGATGTGAACCATCTCCATAGACAGCAATGGGAATTCTCCCCTCTAGCGGCAGAAGCGTCCGGCGTCGGGCGTTTTGACGCTCAGGTGTGAATGCAGCCTTATGAAGTACTGTAAGTGGTTGGAAGTGAAAAGGTGGCATGCAAAGCTGCAAAACATAACCAGGTAGTGCTGACATCATCTGCCTCCATGGCACAGAAGTGTTAATCACAAAACTGGCTGAACAGCCCTTTGGCAGGATTTTCTTTTTCACGTATATGGCTTCTCACCTGAATTTCAGCTTTCATCACTATTCCAGTATCGGGTATAAAATTCTGGAATTCTAGTTTCCATAAATGTCCCATTTAAAGACGTTCTAACATGTCCCTCCGCACTCATCACTCATTAATATCCTTGTATAGACTTGAGGTGAGACAGCACACTGCTGGAGAATCATTATCCACTAGGCAGGTCTTGTACCTTCACACAGAGTCCTGGATTTTATACTCTGCACTGTGTGGTTCAGTATCTTCATATCCATTATAAAAAAGGACTTTCAGCGCAACGAGAGGGAATTCACAAGCTTTGTCTGAGCAGCACAGACTTGTTACCAGTTTGCTAATGTACTACTTTATATTGTATTTAAACTGATGTATAATATGTATTTATTCTGGTTGTAAAAAAATATATCATTATATGAATTATCTATTAAATCACTTATACTTGTGAATTCTTTCATTTACAAACAAACTATTACAAAAAAAAAAAACATGGGAACAATCAGGGCCGGCCCTATGATGGGACCGGGTGGTACCATGGGTACCAGGCAGCACTTTTTAGGGGGGGCAGCATTCTGCCGCCCGCAAGACAGCCCACTCCTCTGCCTGTGAGGACACTCACAGCCGGAGGGGAGCAGTCTGCGAGTGAGAAAGGCAGGCGCCGCTCCCTCTGAGGAACCTGTTGTGCCGAGAATGGTTGCCCGTCGGAATCTGTTCCCCCTAGCTCTCGGCTCCGATCGGAACTCCGCCTCTCCAGCCCTCTGCATTGCCGCTCCCTCCTACTCTACCCACAAATTCTTATGATCCTAATACCGCCCCGTCCCGTGCGTTTCCCCGGTACAATGTTATTACTCATTATGGCAGATTGGATAGCAGCGTTTGCCCCCGGGAGACAGCCTGTGTACAGGATATATCTATACCTATGCCTATGTGGTTCAGATGACTTTGACTATTTTCCTCTCTTGTCTGTCCTGAAGAAGCCTCATGGCGAAACGCGTAGACGCACAGGGGACATTTATAGGCAACATACATACCTGACATCTTGTATGGTTTTCTTTTTAATGTTGTTTTATGTAACTACTTTGTAATAATATTATATATTTTTTACTATTCCTGTCTGTGTTGCCTATAAAGTCCGACCATTGGTTGCTTTCCTTAAGCAATTTTGTCTTTATCACATGAATAGAGCCATGACAGGTCCTCTTTATACATGTATAGAGCCATGACGTGATTTTTTTTTTGGGGGGGGGGGGGGGGCAGCACTTCATTCTTGGTCCCAGGCAGCACAATGTCTTGGGCCGGCACTGAGAACAATTCTATACAGATGTAGAAGTTGCTGTTGGTATTTCTGGGCCCTACTAGACCTTGTACTGGTAATATGCCCTATTGCTGCACCCAGACACTCGCCAACCTAGCAACAGCAATAGACAGACTTCAAACTTATCAATATTTTGCTATGTTATTGGCTCAGTGTTCCAAGGGAGAGTGAGTTGGGGGTACAGGATACACAAAAATAGCACCAAAATTTCATATAGTATCTTGAGGTATCTTTAACCAATGTCACAGGCTAATGGAGATTTGGTAGGCGAGGGTGACAGATATATTTAGGACTCTTTGGACCTTCTTCCAGGGCAGTCGTTAACAGCAGGCCTCGGAGGAAAGGGCCTGTGGACTCGTATCTTACTCAGGCAGAAGGCAAGGGACCGTCCACCGCTACATATTCCACAGGCAAAAGACTGCCCACCGTTCCATATTCTCCAGACAAAACCATTACATACTTTCCAGACCAGGAACCATCAACCCCTATATACTCTCCAGGCAAGGGACCGTCCACCATTACATACTCTCCAGGCAAGGGACCGTCCACCATTACATACTCTCCATTCAAGGGACCGTCCACCATTACATACTCTCCAGGCAAGGGACCGTCCACCATTACATACTCTCCATTCAAGGGACCGTCCACCATTACATACTCTCCATTCAAGGGACCGTCCACCATTACATACTCTCCAGGAAAAGCCTGGAAGACAAGGGACCGTCCACCATTACATACTCTCCAGGCAAGGGACCGTCCACCATTACATACTCTCCATTCAAGGGACCGTCCACCATTACATACTCTCCATTCAAGGGACCGTCCACCATTACATACTCTCCAGGCAAGGGACCGTCCACCATTACATACTCTCCATTCAAGGGACCGTCCACCATTACATACTCTCCATTCAAGGGACCGTCCACCATTACATACTCTTCAGGAAAAGCCTGGAAGAAGTTGTTAATATTGCGGTGGACAAATCAGACACTTTTGACACATTTTTGGGACCGGTGACGTTTATACAGCGAACAGTGCTGTAAAAATGCATTGATTACTGTATAAATGTCACTGGCAAAGAAGGGGTTAACACTAGGGGGGGGATCAAGGTCAACTGTGTTGCCTAAATATCATACAGGGGTCAGTGCCCCCCCCCCCTCCTCCATCATACAGGGGTCAGTGCCCCCACCTCCTCCATCATACAGGGGTCAGTGCCCCCCCCCTCCTCCATCATACAGGGGTCAGTGCCCCTCCATCATACAGGGGTCAGTGCCCACCCCCCCTCCTCCATCATACAGGGGTCAGTGCCCCCCCTCCTCCATCATACAGGGGTCAGTGCCCCCCCCATCATCTCCATCATACAGGGGTCAGTGCCCCCCCCCCATCTCCATCATCATACAGGGGTCAGTGCCCCCCCATCTCCATCATACAGGGGTCAGTGCCCCCCCATCATACAGGGGTCAGTGCCCCCCTCCTCCATCATACAGGGGTCAGTGCCCCCTCCTCCATCATACAGGGGTCAGTGCCCCCTCCTCCTCCATCATACAGGGGTCAGTACCCCCCCCTCCTCCATCATACAGGGGTCCGTGCCACACCTCCTTCATTATACAGGGGTCAGTACCCCCCCTCCTCCATCATACAGGGGTCAGTACCCCCCCCTCCTCCATCATACAGGGGTCAGTGCCCCCCATCTCCATCATACAGGGGTCAGTGCCCCCATCTCCATCATACAAGGGTCAGTGCCCCCCCCCATCTCCATCATACAGGGGTCAGTGCCCCCCCCCCCTCCATCATCATACGGCGTCAGTGCCCCCCTCCTCCATCATACAGGGGGCAGAATAAAGAAAAAAATATATAAAATATATATATATATATTTAAATATATAAAACAAAATCTTTTTTTTTATATATATTTTTTTATTTATTTTATATATATATATATATATATTTGTATTTATTTTATATATATATATATATATATATATATATATATATATATATATATATATTTTAAATGGGAGGGTTGCCATCTGGGGCCCTAATAATAATAAATATATATATATATATATATATATATATATATATATATATATATATTATTATTAGGTCCCCAGGGCCCCGGATGGCAACCCTCCCATTTAAAATATATATATATATATATATATATATATAAAATAAATAAAAAAATATATATAAAAAAAAGATTTTGTTTTATATAAAAAAAAAGGGGGGTTGTCATCCGGGCCCTGGGGATCTCCGGGCCCCTGGGGACCTCCGGACCCCTAAAAAAAAAAAATTGGCCCTTTAATAAAAAATAAAATAAAAATATATATATATATTTTTTATAAAAAATACATAAAAAAATTGGCCCTTTAATGAAAGATAAAATAAAAATCTATTAAAAAAATATGTTTTTTTTATAAATAAATAAATAAAAAAAGGGGGGTTGCCATCTGGGGACCTCCGAAGCCCTTAAAAAAATAAAATATGTATTTTATTTTTTATTAAAGGGCCTTTTTTTTATTTATGCCCCCGAATGGAAACCCCCCCCTTATTTTTTTATTAACATATTTTTTTTAATATATTTTTATTTTTTATTAAAGGGCCTATTTTTTTTATTTATTTTTTTTATAAAAAAATATATATTTTTTTTAATATATTTTTATTTTATTTTTTATTAAAGGGACAATTTTTTATTTATTTAAGGGGGTACTTTTTTTTAAGGGGGCACTGCCTTTTTTAATATATTTTTATTTTATTTTTTATTAAAGGGCCTATTTTTTTTATTTATTTTTTTATAAATGTATATATGTATTTTATTTTTTATTAAAGGGCCTTTTTTTTTATTTATGCCCCCGAATGGAACCCCCCCCCCCCCCTTTTTTTAATTTATTAACATTTTTTTTAATATATTTTTATTTTATTTTTTATTAAAGGGCCTATTTTTTTTTTTTTTTATAAAAAAAATATATATTTTTTTTAATATATTTTTATTTATTTTTTTATTAAAGGGACAATTTTTTTTAGGGGTCCGGGATGACAACCCCCCTTTTTTTTATATAAAACAAAATTATATATAAATATATATATATATATATATATATATATATATATATTAAAGGGCCCCGGATGGCAACCCCTCTTTTTAAATAAAAAAAATATATTCTCTTTTGTTAAGGGGGTAGTACTGCCTGTACCCTATATTATTTCTCTTTTGTTAAGGGGGTAGTACTGCCTGTACCCCCCCCCCTGCCTGTCTTCTGGGAAGCCGATTGATGGACGTGTGAGGATTACTCCAGTCAGCTGCAGGGTGTCCTCTTCCTCTGTGTGGCCGGATTGATCACTTGGCACGTGTGAATTTAATCGGAGTGTAGCCGCGGATCGATCGGCATGTGAGAGGTTAATGACCGGTGAACCCGAGGTCAGCTGGCTGGAAGCCTGTGTAGTCGATGAATCGGCGTGTGAGGGGTTAATTTGTAGAATTAACTTTTTAATTAATTAATTTGAAGAATTAACCCCTGAGCATGTTTTTGGAATGTGGGGGGAAACCGGAGAGCCCGGAGGAAAACCACGCAGGTCACAGGGAGAACAATGCAAACTCCAGCAGGTGTCGTGGCCGGGATTCGAACCCAGGACACTTTTGTTGCTAGGCAATAGCGTTACCACTACACCACTGTGCCGCCCACGTGTTATAGAGGGAAAAATGATTCCTTTATCATCTGTTCCCATAGACAAGCCTTCTTATAGGTTTAGCATCAGCAGACAGGTTCTCTTTATGTGCGTCACACATTCTCTATGGGAAACAAGTCTGTGGTGATTGTAGTTCCACCCCTTACCTGTAGAGGTGTGTGTGCGACTATCACCCCGACCTTCCATTCATCATCTCCATACTTCCCGGGTACACCTCCCCCCAGGGGCGTCGGGAGGCCCGGGCTTGGGTGGCTGGGGTCCCCGGAAAGCCCCGAGTCGAGCGGCGACCGCCGGGAACGATTTGTTCCCGAGTGCCATAGCAGCCGGTCCCACCTTCTGGAGCCTGTGATGGACGTCCCACTGCTCCAATACCGCGCCGCAGGACGTCCATGATAGGTTCCGCAGGCTCCAGAAGGCGGGAATTACAAATTCACATCACTCGGGCGGGCGGCTCTCCTCTCAGGCTCCTCGGCTATCCTCAGTGGCGTTGCTATGGTGACACCCGGCTCACTGGCTCCCTCCTTCCCTTCCGATATCTCCATGCGATGTATGGGGAGGGGGGAGTGAGGCAGAGACAGACTGGGTGCCCGGGGTCCGACCGTCCCCACACAGCGCGGCCACAATTAGAACCCGCTGCTGCTTTCTCCTCAGCTCGTTAGTGTACACAGGCTACAATCAGCACCTTCTCTGAGGTATTCTAGCCTACAGAAGTACTGTATTTCAGAGGAGGGGGACCATAGGGGTCAGTGCCCCCCTCCATCATACAGGGGTCAGAATAAAGAAAAAAAAATATATATATATATATATTTTTTTTTTTTAAATAGGGGGAATGCCATCTGGGGTCATGAGGACCTCTGGGCCCTTTAATAAAATACATATATTAAAAAAAAAGAAATAACATTTTTATAATAAAAAAAGAGGGGTTGCCATCCGGGGCCCTGGGGATCTCCGGACCCCTAAAAAGAAAAAAAAAAAAATAGGCCTTTTAATAAAAAATAAAAATATATTAAAAAATATATATATTTTTTTATAAAAAAAGGGGGGGGGGGTTTCCATTCGGGGTCCTGGGGACCTCCGGACCTCTAAAAAAAAAAAATAGGCCTTTTAATAAAAAATAAAATAAAAAAATGTGTTTTTTTTATAAAAAAAAAAAATGGGGGGGGGGGGGGTTGCCATCTGGGGCCCTGGCGGCCTCCGGAGCCCTAAAAAAAAAAATGTTTTTTTTTTATTTATTTAACCACTTGCTTACTGGGCACATATACCCCCCTCCTGCCCAGGTGAAATTTCAGCTTTCGGCACTGCATCGCTTTAACTAACAATTGCGCGGTCGTGCGACGTGGCTCCCAAACAAAATTGACGTCCTTTTTTCCCCACGAGTAGAGCTTTCTTTTGGTGGTATTTGATCGCCTGTGCGGTTTTTTATTTTTTGCGCTATAAACAAAAAAGTGAGACAATTTTGAAAAAAATACAATATTTTTTACTTCTTGCTATAATAAATATCCCAATTTAAAAAAAAAAATAACATTTTTTTTTCTCAGTTTAGGCCGATACGTATTCTTCTACATATTTTTGGTAAAAAAAAAAAAAAAAATCGCAATAAGCGACTGGTTTGCGCAAAAGTTATAGCGCTTACAAAATAGGGGACAGAATTATTTTTTTTTAATTATTTTTTTTTACTAGAAATGGCGGCGATCTGCGATTTTTAATGGGACTGCGACGTTATGGCGGACACATCGGACACATTTTTGGCGCCATTCACATTTATACTGCGATCAGTGCTATAAATATGCACTAATTACAGTATAAATGTGACTGGCATTGAAGGGGTTAACACTAGGGGGTGAGGAAGGGGTTTAAATGTATCCCTGCTTAGTGTTCTAACTGTAGGGGGAGGGGGGGTGACTGGGGGGGGTGACCGATCTGTGTCTCTATGTACAAGAGACACAGATCGGTCTCCTCTCCAGAGACAGCACCGCTGTCTCTGTGTAAAACGGCAACGAGAGATGATCTCATATGTTTACATATGAGATCCTCTCTCATTGGCCGCACAGATCGCATCGCAAACGGCCTCTCTGATTGGCCGTTCGCGGTGATCTGTAATTGGCTGTGTCCAAGGGACACGGCCAACACAGAGTTTCCCCGCTGCGCGCTCTGGAGCGCGCGCGGGGACCGCCCTAAGGGGCGGACGTCAATTGACGGCAGTTTGGAGATTGGGATCCGCACTGTAGCCGTCAATTGACGGCAGGCGGATCCCAAGTGGTTAAGGGAGTACTTTTTTGTAAGGGGGTACTGCCTTCTTTAATATATTTTTATTTTTTATTAAAGGGCCTATTTTTTTTATTTATTTTTTTAGAAGTCCGGAGGCCCCCAGGACCCCAAATGGAAACCCCCCCCCTTTTTTTTATTTATTAACATTTTTTTTAATATATTTTTATTTATTTTTTTATTAAAGGGACAATTTTTTTTTTTTAGGGGTCCGGGATGACAACCCCCCTTTTTTTATATAAAACAAAATATTTTTTATATATATATATATATATATATTACTATTAAAGGTCCCAGAGGTCCCCAGGGCCCCGGATGGCAACCCCTCTTTTTAAAAAAAAAAATATATTTTTTTTATATTATTTTATTTGTATTTCTTTTAAGGGGGTACTTTTGTTAAGGGGGTACTGCCTGTACCCCATATTATTTTATAAAAAATATATATTTTTTTAATATATTTTTATTTTATTTTTTAGTAAAGGGACAATTTTTTTTATTTTTTTTAGGGGTCCGGGATGACAACCCTCCTTTTTTTTATATAAAACAAAATCTTTTTTATATATATATATATATTTATTACTATTAAAGGGCCCAGAGGTCCCCAGGGCCCCAGATGGCAAGCCTATTTTTAAAAAAGATATTTTTTTTATATTATTTTAATTGTATTTCTTTTAAGGGGGTACTGCCTGAACCCCCCCCCCCCCCCCCCCCCCCCCCCCCCCCCCCCGAATGGAAACCCCCCCCCTTTTTTGAATTTATTTTTTATAAAAAATATATATTTTTTTTTAATATATTTTTATTTTATTTTTTTATTAAAGGGACAATTTTTTTTAGGGGTCCGGAGGTCCCAGGATGACAACCCCCCTGTTTTTATATAAAACAAAATCTTTTTTTTTTTTATATATATTTTTCATCTCTTTTATTATATATATATATATTTATTATTTTTAAAGGGCCCCGGATGGCAACCCCCTCCTTTTTTATTAAAAAAAATATATTCTCTTTTGTTAAGGGGGTACTGCCTGTACCCTATATTATTTTATCTCTTTTGTTATGGGGGTAGTACTGCCTGTACCCTATATTATTTTATCTCTTTTGTTAAGGGGGTAGTACTGCCTGTACCCCCCCTGCCTGTCTTCTGGGAAGCCGATTGATGGACGTGTGAGGATTACTCCAGTCAGCTGCAGGGTGTCCTCTTCCTCTGTGTGGCCGGATTGATCACTTGGCACGTGTGAATTTAATCGGAGTGTAGCCGCGGATCGATCGGCATGTGAGAGGTTAATGACCGGTGAACCCGAGGTCAGCTGGCTGGAAGCCTGTGTAGTCGATGAATCGGCGTGTGAGGGGTTAATTTGGACAATTAAACTTGTTAATTAATTAATTTGGAGAATTAACCCCTAGGCATGTTTTTGGAATGTGGGGGGGGAAACCGGAGAGCCCGGAGGAAAACCACGCAGGTCACAGGGAGAACAATGCAAACTCCAGCAGGTGTCGTGGCCGGGATTCGAACCCACGGCCCTTTTGTTGCTAGGCAATAGCGTTACCACTACACCACTGTGCCGCCCACGTGTTATAGAGGGAAAAATTATCCCTTTATCATCTGTTCCCATAGACAAGCCTTCTTATAGGTTTAGCATCAGCAGACAGGTTCTCTTTATGTGCGTCACACATTCTCTATGGGAAACAAGTCTGTGGTGATTGTAGTTCCACCCCTTACCTGTAGAGGTGTGTGTGCGACTATCACCCCGACCTTCCATTCATCATCTCCATACTTCCCGGGTACACCTCCCCCCCCCCCCTATTCATATCACATACCATCTCTTCCCGCCATCTCAGGTACTAATCCCCCCTCCCAGCTCAAATCCTCCCCCTCCCAAATCCCCCTCTCCTTCTTTTGTAGAACTACAAGTTCCAGAAGGGACAAGAGGCTGAGAAATGGGGAACGTTAGAAAAGGGTAAGGGAAAAACTACATTTCCCAGTATGCTCTGCGGCAGTTGGCACATGCTCAGTGGGGAGGAAAATGTCAGCTCCCAGGAAGGCGGCCTGTGCCGTGTGTTGTGCTGACATGTGATTGGATAGAGGGAGGTGATGGGACTCTGAGGATGGCTCTGCCCTGGAAGAGGACCTTTTAAATTAAAAAAAAGAAATCATATAATATAAAAAAAAAATTATAAAAAAAAGAGGGGTTGCCATCCGGGGCCCTTTAATAATAATAAATATATATATAAAATAAAAGAAATAAAAAAATATATATAAAAAAATAGATTTATTTTATATAAAAAAAAGGGGGGTTGTCATCCGGGGCCCTGGGGACCTCCGGACCCCTAAAAAAAAAAAAAAGAATTGGCCCTTTAATAAAAAATAAAATAAAAATATATTAAAAAATATATATATTTTTATTAAAAAAAGGGGGGGTTTCCAAAAAATTGGCCCTTTAATAAAAAATAAAATAAAAATATATTGAAAAAAATGTTTTTTTTTATAAAAAAATAAATACAAAAAGGGGGGGTTGCCATCTGGGGCCCTGGCGGCCTCCGGGCCCCTGGGGACCTCCGAAGCCCTAAAAAAAAAAAAAAAAAAAATTTATTTAAGGGGGTACTTTTTTTAAGGGGGTACTGCCTTTTTTTAATATATTTTGATTTTATTTTTTATTAAAGGGCCTATTTTTTTATTTATTTTTTTAGAGGTCCCCAGAGGCCCCCGAATGGAAACCCCCCCCTTTTTTTATTTATTAACATATTTTTTTAAATATATTTTTATTTTATTTTTTACTATTAAAGGACCCAGAGGTCCCCAGGGCCCCGGATGGCAACCCCTCTTTTTAAAAAAAAAAAAATATATCATTTTTTTTATATTATTTTATTTAATTTTTTTTTAAGGGGGTACTGCCTGTACCCCCCTGATGGCGGCCTTGCCTGTCTTCTTCTGGGAAGCCGATTGATGGACGTGTGAGGATTACTCCAGTTAGCTGCAGGGAGCCCCTGTCGTCTTCCTCTGTGTGGCCGGATTGATCACTTGGCACCAACGGCGGATCCGGGGGGGGGCGCAACAGGGCAATTGCAGCTAATCATCTGGCTGCAACCCCCCTGTCCTCCCCTTCACCTGGCTGAAACCCCTCTGTCCTCCCCTTCCACCTGGCTGCAACCCCTCTCTCCTCCCCTTCCACCTGGCTGCAACCCCTCTGTCCTCCCCTTCCACCTGGCTGCAACCCCTCTGTCCTCCCCTTCCACCTGGCTGCAACCCCTCTCTCCTCCCCTTCCACCTGGCTGCAAACCCTCTGTCCTTCCCACCACCTGGCTGCAACCCCCCTGTCCTTCCCACCACCTGGCTGCAACCCCCCTGTCCTCCCCACCACCTGGCTGCAACCCCCCTGTCCTCCCCACCACCTGGCTGCAACCCCCCTGTCCTCCCCACCACCTGGCTGCAACCCCCCTGTCCTCCCCACCACCTGGCTGCAACCCCCCTGTCTTCCCCACCACCTGGCTGCAACCCCCCTGTCTTCCCCACCACCTGGCTGCAACCCCCCTGTCCTCCCCACCACCTGGCTGCAACCCCCCTGTCCTCCCCACCACCTGGCTGCAACCCCCCCTGTCCTCCCCACCACCTGGCTGCAACCCCCCTGTCCTCCCCACCACCTGGCTGCAACCCCCCTGTCCTCCCCACCACCTGGCTGCAACCCCCCTGTCCTCCCCACCACCTGGCTGCAACCCCCTGTCCTCCCCTGACTGCAACCCCCCTGTCCTCCCTTCCACCTGACTGCAACCCCCCCCCTGTCCTCCCTTCCACCTGACTGCAACCCCCCCCCCCCCCCTGTCCTCCCTTCCACTGGGCTGCAACCCCCCCCTGTCCTCCCTTCCACCTGGCTGCAACCACCTTTTCCTTCCCTCCACCTGGCTGCTCCCACACAGTATTAATTGAAATGATGTGCTTTGATCATTCTGCAACCATATTAACCACGGTGCCGTGATGATTGAAGCGACAACACCAGCCATCGCCCCTACAAATTGCCTGCAAAAATTTTGGCAGTGCCCCTCCCGCGATAAGACTCTGGATCTGCCCCTGCCCCTCCTTCCAGCTCAATTTCTCTCCCCTCTTAAAGTGTGCCCCTAGCACATACAGCATGCTTTTATCCCCCAAAATCACTGGCAGTATTCATATTAGACAACTTGCCCCTTCCCTTCCCCATCTTCAAAGACAAGCTGGCTGTTATTGAGGGGACAAACTTTGCTAGAGATTCAGGGCAATTGCTCCAGGTGCCAGTGCCCCCATGTCAGGCAAGTTAGTGAAGCCAAGTGCCGGACCTTTTTTCAGCAATGGGCTCCAAGGCTCAGGACTGGTTCTCACCACAAATCACATAGGAACATGCTCTGCGTTCCTTTGCAATTCACATGCCTTCCAGGTGCTGTGCGATTTCAGCCCTTTCATTTGAATGGGATGAAACCATGTCAGTCTGCACCAAGAGCTGTGCATGCGCTACTTTACAAAACACACAGCAACTGGATCGCATGGTACTGCTGATCATACATTCTGGTGCAGGCAATCACTGCATTTGCTGCCTGCATTTGGGTAGTCATTAACCCCTTGGCACCGGCCACACACAAATATGCGACTTCTCTGTGCCTGGGCCTTGGCACAGAGAGGTCACATATTTGAATGAATTGCAATCGGTAGCACTGTGCCGAGAGTGAACGCCCTGAGCACCCCCTTCACAGTTACCGGCATCTAAGCGAAAGCTTGCGATCGCTGCAAGCGATCAGGAGATTTTGGATCGTGTGTGCCAGGAGGCAAAGTGTAAAGGGGTTAAGTTGACACCCACTACAGATTGCTATGGGAGTGCATTTTGAAATGCACTGTAACGGTCACCACCGTTTACGACCTTCCATCCCAGTCACGACAGCTTATCGACACTCCAACCGACAGGACCCGATCACATTTCATTTGCCCAGAATGAAGACGAGACACACCTCTGTGCTTGTTCCAAATGTAATGACAATTTTAATAGTTTCTTCTCAGTCTTATATACAGTACAACCATTAAAACAACAATGAGATCTCCACCCCCCTAATCACACACTAAGGCTAATTACTTAAACATTCTAGACAGGTCGGCACCGGCCTATAATTATCATGTCTAATCACTGCACATTCCTTAAACAGCATAACAAACAAACCCATCACACACTGAGTTTCCTAGGCAGACGTTTCGTCTCCGCATGCAGCTTGACACCTATTCACACCTCTGAGCATCAATAGGTTTTAGACAGTGTTATCACACAATTAAAGGCCTTTCAAAAGCCAGCCTTATTTAACATATTAACAGTCTTCAGAGAGAGATGAGTCACTATTGACTGGTTGGGGTCACAATTAACCAACATCTTGCAGTGTCTCAAAATCCTGCAATACGAACTATCAGTGATGTCAAATCTCATGTAATACATGAATTATGATTCACTTGCTACTCCATGCCCAAAGGGCACAGAGTGGACTCAGACCCAAGAGTTATCAGGGACGCTGACACAGGAGTACCCTCCATCCTCACAAAGTCTTTGGGTGTCACGGGTCATTCCGTTACACACACAAAACACAGGATTCCCTCACAGCATTCTGGTATAAACAGACTCTTAGTCCGGATACACAGGATTTCATTTGTATTTCAGGAAAGTTCCACCAAAATCTTGCACCCGGGCCCGCTGATTTTATACGCCCATGCCCCAAAAGTCGGCAAAAAATGGCAAAAATCATCTTTTTGTGGGGGTGTCCCTGAATGGCAGTTTGGAAACAGCGGCAGCGGAAGGTGAGTGGCTTTAAGCAGCCTGTTTTGTTTAATCAAGGTGAGCAAGTGTGAAGCCCCATACACACTATCAGTTTTCCTGATGGTTTTCTCTTCATGTTTACCAAAACCATCTAATATGAGGTCAAACCTTGAGGCCCCGTACACACGACCGGATCGATCCGCTGGGATTGATCCGAGGATCAGTTCCAGCAGATAGATCCGGTCGCGTGTACGTCCGAGCGGACATTTCCCAGCGGATAAAAATCCAGCCGACGGATTCCCAGCAGATAAAAATGTATTACTGCTGGTGGGATCTATTGTTTCTGGGGGGGGGGTCAATTGCTGATGGGAGAATACTACTGTTGAGGGAGGGGGCTTATGTTGCTGGCTGCTGGAGAGTATATTGATAACGGATGCTGGGAGATCTATTGTTGCTGGGGGCGTATTTCTTGTGGGGTGATCTATTGTTGCGGGGGAGATCTATTGTTAATGGGAGTGATCTATTGTTGCTGGTCAAGCTATTGTTGTTGGGGAGATGTCTTGTTATTGGGGGATCTATTGTTGCTGGGGGAATCTAACAAATTTATTTAAAGCAGTAAATACAATTCAGGATATTAAAACATGACACTTATTAAAAAAAAAATCCTACTTACCGTTCAGTTTTTAAAATTGCTTATTTGATTTAGAAATGTATTTAAAAGCGTTGTTTATGTTAAGATTATTGAATTAATAAGTTAAAAAAATTATGTTTGTTTACATTGATATATTTTTTTTAATTAAAAATGTTTTAATACATTTAAAAATGTTTGTTAACATTTATTTATAAGAGTGTGGAGAGAGAGAGAGAGAGAAAGAGAAAAGGAGAGAGAAAGAGAAAAGGAGAGAGAAAGAGAAAAGGAGAGAGAAAGAGAAAAGGAGAGAGAAAGAGAAAAGGAGAGAGAAAGAGAGAAAGAAAACGAGAGAGAAAAGGAGAGAGAAAGAGAGAAAGAAAAGGAGAGAGAAAGAGAGAAAGAAAACGAGAGAGAGAGAAAGAAAGCGAGAGAGAGAGAGAAAGAAAGCGAGAGAGAGAGAGAGAGAAAGAAAGCGAGAGAGAGAGAGAGAGAGAGAAAGCGAGAGAGAGAGAGAGAAAGAAAGCGAGCGAGAGAGAGAGAAAGAAAGAAAGCGAGAGAGAGAGAGAGAGAGAGAGAAAGAAAGCGAGAGAAAGAAAGCGAGAGAGAGAGAGAGAGAGAAAGAAAACGAGAGAGAGAGAGAGAAAGAAAGCGAGACAGAGAGAGAAAACGAGAGAGAGAGAGAGAAAACGAGAGAGAGAGAGAGAGAAAGAAAGTGAGAGAGAGAGAAAGAAAGAAAGCGAGAGAGAGAGAGAGAAAGAAAGCGAGAGAGAGAGAGAGAGAGAGAAAGCGAGAGAGAGAGAGAAAGAAAGCGAGAGAGAGAGAGAGAAAGAAAGAAAGCGAGAGAGAGAGAGAGAGAGAGAGAAAGAAAGCGAGAGAAAGAAAGTGAGAGAGAGAGAGAGAGAAAGAAAACGAGAGAGAGAGAGAAAGAAAGCGAGACAGAGAGAGAAAACGAGAGAGAGAGAGAGAAAACGAGAGAGAGAGAAAGAAAACGAGAGAGAGAGAGAGAGAAAATGAGAGAGAGAGAAAGAAAACGAGAGAGAGAGAAAGAAAACGAGAGAGAGAGAGGGAGAGAAAGAAAACGAGAGAGAGTTATGGAAATGGAATTAGGACGGCACAGACAGACCTACAAGCCTAGGGAGAGGAGACTGTGCCATCAATGTGACCAGGGGGTCCCGGAGGATGAGGAACACTTCCTGCTACATTGCCCCAAGTACTCATCATTGAGGGACACTCACTTCCAGAGACTCTCCGCTCTCATCCCGGACTTCAATTCTACAGAAGAGAAGAGGAAACTCCAAATTCTACTGGGAGAAGAGGAGCCAATGGCGAAGATAGCTGCCCAATATGTGACAGCGTGTCACATACTGAGAGGGACGTGAAAAACTGAGGACTTTCACAGACTTATGTCCATTCCCTGTTATATTACCCCCCCCCCTTCCCCTTTTCCTTGCTTTGGCAATGCTAACATGTATTTGGTCCTGCCAATAAAGCTTATTTGAATTTGAGAGAGAGAGAAAGAAAACGAGAGAGAGAGAGAGAAAGAAAACGAGAGAGAGAGAGAGAGAGAAAGAAAACGAGAGAGAGAGAGAGAGAAAGAAAACGAGAGAGAGAGAGAGAAAGAAAACGAGAGAGAGAGAGAAAGAAAACGAGAGAGAGAGAGAAAGAAAACGAGAGAGAGAGAAAGAAAACGAGAGAGAGAGAGAGAGAAAGAAAACGAGAGAGAGAGAGAAAGAAAACGAGAGAGAGAGAGAAAGAAAACGAGAGAGAGAGAGAGAGAAAGAAAACGAGAGAGAGAGAGAAAGAAAACGAGAGAGAGAGAGAAAGAAAACAAGAGAGAGAGAGAAAGAAAACGAGAGAGAGAGAGAAAGAAAACGAGAGAGAGAGAAAGAAAACGAGAGAGAGAGAGAGAGAGAAAACGAGAGAGAGAGAGAAAGAAAACGAGAGAGAGAGAGAAAACGAGAGAGAGAGAGAGAACGAGAGAGAGAGAGAAAGAAAACGAGAGAGAGAGAGAAAGAAAACGAGAGAGAGAGAAAGAAAACGAGAGAGAGAGAGAAAGAAAACGAGAGAGAGAGAGAGAGAAAGAAAACGAGAGAGAGAAAGAAAACGAGAGAGAGAGAAAGAAAACGAGAGAGAGAGAGAGAGAAAGAAAACGAGAGAGAGAGAGAGAGAAAGAAAACGAGAGAGAGAGAAAGAAAACGAGAGAGAGAGAGAAAGAAAACGAGAGAGAGAGAGAGAGAAGGAAAACAAGAGAGAGAGAGAAAGAAAACGAGAGAGAGAAAGAAAACGAGAGAGAGAGAGAGAAAGAAAACGAGAGAGAGAGAGAGAGAGAAAGAAAACGAGAGAGAGAGAGAGAAAGAAAGAAAACGAGAGAGAGAGAGAGAGAAAGAAAACGAGAGAGAGAGAGAGAAAGAAAACGAGAGAGAGAGAGAAAGAAAACGAGAGAGAGATAGAGAGAAAGAAAACGAGAGAGAGAGAGAGAAAGAAAACAAGAGAGAGAGAGAGAAAGAAAACGAGAGAGAGAGAAAGAAAACGAGAGAGAGAGAGAAAGAAAACGAGAGAGAGAGAAAGAAAACGAGAGAGAGAGAGAAAGAAAACGAGAGAGAGAGAGAGGGAGAGAAAACGAGAGAGAGAGAAAGAAAACGAGAGAGAGAGAGAGAGAAAGAAAACACGAGAGAGAGAGAGAGAAAGAAAACGAGAGAGAGAGAGAAAGAAAACGAGAGAGAGAGAGAGAGAAAGAAAACGAGAGAGAGAAAGAAAACGAGAGAGAGAGAAAGAAAACGAGAGAGAGAGAGAGAAAGAAAACGAGAGAGAGAGAGAGAAAACGAGAGAGAAAGAAAGAGAGAGAATTTGAATGTATATCTATCTATATATAGGCACACACACACACATGAAGGTGTTTTTGAGGTTTGGTTTGAGGTGCACACCCTAATGTAATAGGCTGCGCACGCCTATGCCTGTCGGTGTTAAATGGTTTGTCTCATCCCTCTAACTGTTATACTGCAGGACAGATTGACCTTTTGGTAAAACAGACTTACTGGCTGGATCACCAGATGAAAATAAAGGAGAGAAAACCTAAAAAAGAAAACTAATGCAGCCATCACATCTAAGAAGTGGAAAGCTGCAAAATAATGTTCACTTTTGGGGTTTAATCCCACTTTATAGTGACAGATGTATTGTATATTGGTAATGGCTTGATATCTATGCAAAGGACAACCAATAGCGTTGTCTGTAATTGCCAGACGTCAAAACTTTATAATGTAACCCTAGAGTAGTAAAGTGGCTTCTGATTGGTCAGTTTTGAAATGTCAGGTAACCTCAGCAGTACAGCCAACTGTCAGTTCAGTGGAGACAGAGACATGTCACGGACGGGCACAGAGGAGCCTCCAGGGCTGGCCATGGATTGGGATTCAGTGGCCCTATCAGCCTGTTCCAATACTGACACCCTGGAACAGACAATTAGAAGAATGGCCTGGACCCAATTCCATGATCTGCGGATGGAGGACGAGTTTTGTGATGTCACCATAAAGGTGGATGATGTCGTGTTCAGAGCCCATAAGAACATCCTCTCTGTATGCAGCCTTTATTTTAGGTAAGTGAAGATAAATCATTACTGGCACAAAAATGACACCCATTTAGCTCTAATCAAGCTGCTACAACCTTGTCCAAGAACTGCAGACAACATTGGCACTCAATGGGAATTGACCTCCATGGTGTAATGCCCCCCATTGCCTTCCCCTGTGTGGTGACAGTTGGCCTCTACTGGTCACAGAGACAGTTTTACTTCAATGGCTATTGGGCATGGCCTAGTCATAAGGTCAGGGGGGATTAGGCCCCAGCAGCTAAGTGAAGCTAAATTAGATAATAGGCCACTAAAGGTGAATAGCAATGTAGGATCTGCATTCAACCCTCCCAGACTGGAGCTGAAGGCTTGCTGAATTCTCATGCATTGCTTTGTATGTTCCTCCTTTATGATAATCCTCCGGTTGGTGTTCCTAAGCCTTATCCCAGTTGTTTAATTGGGGCTGCTCTTTAATCTGTTTGGCTGTTTTTAGGATTGCTGGTTACATTAGGGGTTACATTAGGCTACAAAAGTCTCTGTACTCACTGTCTGTCCTCGGTCTTCAAAACCGAGTGACACTGGGGATTATTCAACTCTGAAGACTGACATCTTGTGGCTTACAAGGGGTAGTGCAGAGGCTGGCCAAATGATTTCACCACGTTCAAATGGTTCATTCATCATGAGCTCAGTCTTGCCCCCATTCAAACCTGAGTGTGATCATAGTCATGAGATTTATTCTTAATATTATTATACGATTCCTTTTTGTTCTTTACTTCTTCTTTTCTCTGCCCTATTAATATGAAAATATTAATAAAAATCTTTAAAAAAAATAAAAAAAAAGTATTATTATACACACAAGTGCCATCTTCCAACCCTATCAGAAGGACCACACTTCTGTACGGTCCTGGAGTAAACAAGGTTGTATGTCGAAACGCATCAGCTGTTTTTAATCTTCTACATTAATCATGTAGAAATAAAGATATTCTGTGGGAATCCGGAGTTGCCGTCTTCACTTTTTTTCTGGACATGGGGATAAGCAATGCAAGAGTCTATTCATTGCACCCAGGGCCGATCCGCCCTATACGCAGACTACGCAAGCTGTCTAGGGCCCCCGGATTGACTCGGGGCCCCGCTGGGAAGCTCTGTGTATCGGCGTCATTAATTGTCGCCACTGTGCCATGCCATCAAACGCAGCCACTGTGCCATCAATTGTCGTCACTGTGCCATGCCATCAATTGTCGTCACTGTGCCATGCCATCAATTGTCGCCACTGTGCCATGCCATCAATTGTCGAAACTGTACCATGCCATTGTTGCCACTGTGCCATGCCATTGTTGCCATGATGCCATGCCAAACGCAGCCACTGTGCCATGCCACTGTGCCCATCAATTGTCGCCACTGTGCCATGTCATCAAACGCAGCCTCTGTGCCCATCAATTTTCGCCACTGTGCCCATCAATTGTCGCCACTGTGCCATGCCATTGTCGCCACTGTGCCATGCCAAACTCTGATTCAGCCCCGCGGGCGGCCAGTGTTTAGGAGTCAGACGTCAGGTGACGTCATTGAGACGGCCCCCGCTAATGCTCATGGGAGCTGTAGTCCGCGAGCGGCTACTTGCTGAAGCTCCCTGCTCCGGAGAGGGAGGGGGGAGGGAGGGGAGAGGGGGTGGAGTCGTCAGTCACTCTGAGGAGAGCGGCACAGCAGCGGTGAGATCGCATTTTGCCAGTGCAATGTTATGAGGTGAATGTGGTAAAACAAAAAAAAACATTGAATGTTATATGAAAAAAAAAAAAAAACCCTGAATGTTATGTGGAAAAAAATAAAAACCCTGAATGTTATGTGGGGAAAAAAACCCTGAATGCCATCAATTGTCACCACTGTGCCATGCCACTGTGCCCATCAATTGTCGCCACTGTGCCATGCCATCAAACGCAGCTACTGTGCCAGCAATTGTCGCCACTGTGCCCATCAATTGTCGCCACTGTGCCATGTCATCAGTTGTCGACCACTGTGCCATGCCATTGTTGCCACTGTGCCATGCCAAACGCAGCCACTGTGCCATGCCACTGTGCCCATCAATTGCTGCCACTGTGCCATGCCAAATGCAGCCACTGTGCCATGCCACTGTGTCCATCACTTGTCACCACTGGCACTGTGTCATGCCATCAATTGTCGCCACTGTGCCATGCCATTGTCACCACTGTGCCCATCAATTGTTGCCAATGTGCCATGCCAAACACAGCCACTGTGCCCATTAATTGTCGCCACTGTGCCATGCCATCAAACGCAGCCACTGTGCCATCATTTGTCGTCACTGTGCCATGCCATCAATTGTCGCCACTGTGCCATGCCAAACACAGCCACTGTGCCCATTAATTGTCGCCACTGTGCCATGCCATCAAACGCAGCCACTGTGCCATCAATTGTCGTCACTGTGCCATGCCATCAATTGTCGCCACTGTGCCATGCCATCAGTTGTCGAAACTGTACCATGCCATTGTTGCCACTGTGCCATGCCATTGTTGCCATGATGCCATGCCAAACACAGCCACTGTGCCATGCCACTGTGCCCATCAATTGTCGCCACTGTGCCATGTCATCAAACGCAGCCTCTGTGCCCATCAATTTTCGCCACTGTGCCCATCAATTGTCGCCACTGTGCCATGCCATTGTCGTCACTGTGCCATGCCAAACGCAGCCACTGTGCCGTGCCATTGTTGCCATTGTGCCCATCAATTACCGGCAGATTGCCCCTTAAAATGACGCCAGATTGCCCCCCCCCCCGCCCGGCACTTACCTTTCTCGTCAGCCACCCTCCTTCACGATCCCTCGATGTCTTCTCCCGCCCTCGATGTTGCTTCAGCCAATCAGGTTACTGGTAACCAGATCCGGTGAACCTGATTGGCGGAGATGCGTGTCAGTGTTAACCAGGGAATGCACGCACCGTGCTTCCCCTGGTTAACTATTTGGAAGCCAATTACAGCCCCTAGGCCGGTGGCTCTGATAGACACTTCCACACAGCCAACCAGCTGCCGTTATTCAGATGCCGGCGCTCGCCAGGGGCTCGCCAGGGGTCCCAATGCATGAATCTATGTATTGCTTTCTGTTGCGGTGCAGGAGCGAGAGGGGGCGGCGCTCCTGCGCCCACTATGGACGCACCGCCACTGTGTACTGGTAAACACTGTCATGCCGCGTACACACGACCGTTTTTCATGACAAGAAAAATGCAATTTTTTAAATTGGTCATTAAAAACGGTCATGTGTAGGCTCCAGAACATTTTTCTCAATGTGAAAAATGGGCATTAAAAAGGTAGAGGGCCCCTTAGCAGAATTGTGCTTAGGGCCCCAGAGAGGTCAGGATCGGCACTGATTGCACCCATGATGCACTGATTGCAAATGCAACTCCCTGCAGGCTTAAATGCAAAAAATTTATAAATGCATAAAAATAATAAATTGCTACATTTTATTACCCCTTCCCAATGGCCGTACACAAATATGCAGCCTCACAGAAGTGGTTCTTTATCCGTGGGGGGGGGGGGGGGCACAAATATGCCCCAATGTGTTTGTGTTCACAGCGCACTCCCAGCACAGGCTGAGTGACACTGGGAAATATTGAACCCAGAAGACTGACATCTTGTGGCTTACAAGAGGTACTACAGAGGCTGGCCAAATGATTGCAAGAGCACCATGTTCAAATGGTTCAACATGGGCTCAGTCTTGCCCCCATTCAGATTTGAGTGTGAGCATAGCCATGTGATTTATTATTAATATTATACAGGAATTATGCTCCCCTGTGTGGGTACATTTCACTTGGAGACGGTAAACCTTTTACTTCTTAACCACTTAAGCCCCAGACTATTTTGCTGGTCAAAGACCAGGCCACTTTTTGTGATTCGGCACTGCGTCATTTTAACCGACAATTGCGCGGTTGTGCGATGTGGCTCCCAAACAAAATTGGCGTCCTTTTTTTCCCAAAAATAGAGCTTTCTTTTAGTAGTATTTGATCACCTCTGTGTTTTTTTTTTTGCGCTATAAACAAAAATAGAGCAACAGTTTTGAAAAAAAATATTCTTTACTTTTTGCTATAATAAATATCCCACAAAAATATCTAAAAAAAAAACATATTTTTTCCTCTGTTTAGGCCGATACGTATTCTTCTACATATTTTTGGTAAAAAAAAAACGCAAAAAGCGTTTATTGATTGGTTTGCACAAAAGTTATAACATCTACAAAATAGGGAGTCGTTTTATGGCATTTTCATTAAAAAAAGTTTTACTAGTAATGGCGGCGATCAGCGATTTTTATCATGACTGCGACTTTAAGGCGGACACATCGGACACTTTTGACACATTTTTGGGACCATTGTCATTTTTACAGCGATCAGTGCTATAAAAATGCACTGATTACTGTGAAAATGACCCTGGCAGTGAATGGATTAACCACTAGGTGGCGCTACAGGGGTTAAGTCAGTACTAGGGAGTGATTCTTACTGTTAGGGGGTATGGCCAGGGGTGGACTGACCATTCGCACACTCGGGCACTGCCCGAGAACCCCATGCCACTAGGGGGCCCCATCAGGGTTGCCAGCCTCGGTAAAACCAGGACAGTATGTAAAAATCTGTGTTTTTAAAAAAAATCCCAAGATTATAGCTGCCCCGCCTCTCCAGTACCTTTTCAGTGTGTGTTTGTATACTGAATGGCCCCATAATTTCCTATTGCCCAGGGGCCCCATAATTGCCTATTGCCCGGGGGCCTTATGAGTTGTCAGTCCGCCCTTGGGTGTGGCTACACGTGACACGTCACTGATGACCGCTCCCCAGGGCCAGATTAAGAACATCATGGGCCTGGTGCTGAGGATTTTGGTGGGGCCTTTTATAAATAATAAATAAATGCGTGGGAATGACATGAACGCAGCCCGGCCAAGGCAAGTGACCAAAGGCACAGAACCCAGAAGGAAGACCGGGTGAAGATGGAAGCGCCCGGGCCCCGACTGATTCATCACAGCACTGGAGGGCTCAGTCTGAAAATGTAAGTGTACACTAATGTGCTAATATGCTGTGCCTACTTGTACGTTGTGGCATAACCTACCCCAGGGCCTCTAAAAAGTAGTAATGTCAGGAAAGTTTACTACCGCTTTATTATCACAGGATCCCAGGAGCCTCTCATGGGGCCCCTACTGACCCGGTGGCCCTTGGGCAGTGCCTAAGTGCACAGTTGCCAACATTTAAAAAATATTTTCAGGGCCACTTTTTTATATAAGTGCTATATTTAGTGTAGCTGAGATCCCCGATGTTCCTCTATACATCATAGTAGTAATCACAAAATTAAATGAGTACTAATAATGGGGCAGGACAAATATGAGAACTGAGATTTCCTTTAGTTGAACTAACAAAAGTGTGTCCATTCTAGAGCTGGTAACATTGAGGATAGTCAGTATAATTTTAAAGAACTGTTTTTGTGGGTAAGCGACATAGGGGAGGAGTATGGACGGTAAATAAGTGGGAAGTATGTGCAGGTGAGGGAGAGGAATGTGGAGGGTCTAACAGTGGGCACTATGTACAGGAGAGGAGTACAAAGGGTACGGCAAAAAGCACTATGTACAGGAGAGGAGTGTGAAGGGTATGACAATGGGCAGTATGTACAGGAAGAGTGTGGGGGTATGACAGAGGGTAGTACGTACCAGAGAGAAGTGTGGAGGGTATGATGGGGCAGTATGTACAGCAGAGGAGTGTGGAGGGTATGACAGTGGGCAGTATGTACAGGAGAGGAATGTAAACGGTATGATAGTGGGCTCTATGTATAGGAGAGGAGTGTGGAGGGTATGACAGTGAACACTATGTATAGGAGAGGAGTGTGGAGGGTATGACAGTGAACACTATGTATAGGAGAGGAGTGTGGAGGGTATGACAGTGGGCACTATGTATAGGAGAGGAGTGTGGAGGGTATGACAGTGGGCACTATGTACAGGAGAGGAGTGTGTAGGGTATGACAGTGGGTACTATGTATAGGAGAGAAGTGTGGAGAGTATGACAGTGGGCACTATGTACAGGAGAGGAGTGTATGATAGCAGGTACTATGTACAGGAGAGGAGTGTGGAGGGTATGACAGTGGGCGCTCTGTATAGGAGAGGAGTGTGGAGGGTATGACAGTGGGCACTATGTACAGGAGAGGAGTGTGTAGGGTATGACAGTGGGTACTATGTATAGGAGAGAAGTGTGGAGAGTATGACAGTGGGCACTATGTACAGGAGAGGAGTGTGGAGAGTATGACAGTGAGCACTATGTACAGGAGTGGAAGGATATTTAGGGACTGCGTAGTGGTTAAAGCGGTGGTTCACCCTGTTTTACAACATACAATCAATTCAACTGCTCTGCAAAAACAATGCCCAGGCGATTTTTTTTTTTTTTTTTTGAGTGCTCCTTACCCGTTTGCAGCTCGATGTTTAGATCTGTCAATCAATATCCCCCGCGGGGAATGGGCGTGTTAGTCCATTCTCCCCCGTCCTGTCACTCCGATTTGGGAACTCCTCTGTCGACGCGCTCTGCTGTATTCGCGTGACATCTCGTCGGTCACCTGAGTCCTCAAGCGTGTCATGTGACTCGGCAAGCGGGTCATGTGACGTCGGCGGGAACGAAGTCTCCATTTCAAGTATTGGAAGAGAGGTGTAAAACGCCATTACACACCTGAATTCAGCAGAGAAAGGAATCCATCGGACGGTACAGCGGTATTTCGGTCCTTGCTGGCGTACTAAACTTGAATGTAAGGTAAGTAAACTACTTTTCAAAGCTGTAAATGTTTTATTCATTGTTCATATTAAATGTAAAATGACAACAAAACTTATCTCTATTAATTCATTGCTAGCTTTACAGCTTGCAATGAAAGAATGGATGCAATTGATTTTTATTTTTAAAATGGCCTTATTGTATTTAAAATGCTATATATCCACGTTCATTATTATTTATCACAATCATTATTTGAGAATAAATTGTTTTTTTTTTTATAGATATATTTTTTTGGGAATCATATATTTTGGTGTGTGTTTTCTATTTTTTTTTTCTGATGGATTCGCTTTTCTTTTTATAAAATGTTTAAACCAAATTATTTGAAAAATCATTCATCTTATTTTTACCAGGTTGAATAACTACTATTAACACTACCAACAACAGAAAAAATACAGACATTTCTCAAAACCTCAATTTATCTCATCTATTGTTTAATCAGGTAAGTGAAATAATTTTTTTTAAATTTGGATGCGTAAGTGTGTCCGTGTGTCCGTGCTTGTGTGTGTTCATCTCATATTATTTTATCAAATATTGTAAAAAATAAGAACATTTTTAATTGTCTGTCTTTTTTGTTTATTTTAGTATAACAAAAAAAAAATATATATATATATACGGTATATATATATATATATATATATATATATAATTATATATTTTTTATTTTTTTAAATTGTATAATGTATGTCATATAGAGTGAAAAAAAGTTTTTTTAAGATGTTATATATATTTTTTTTAAATGATAATATATATATATTTTTAACAAAAAATGCATGGTATAAAAAAAACATGCTTTGCTCTATAATATATATAATCTCTGTCATATAGAGCGAATCAAGTTTTTTCCTATCGTGATTTATTTGTAAAAATAATTAGAGAGATAGAAAATTTGAATTCTCAATAAGGTACTGTAAAAAAAAGGATTATCTACCAAAACCAGCTAAACTTGTGCAACATATACATTTTATTTATTATGAAAATATATATATCTATTTTTTTTTTTTTAATACATGCATGTAAACTGTTATATATTAACACAGGTGTGTGTGTGTGTATATATAGCATATAAAATAAATTAATATAGATATATATATATATATATATAAGTCTGTGTGTGTTTTTTTTTTTGTATTTTCTTACTTTACAATACACAAATTCATGTCTGCATGTGTGTAGATATAGACTCTAAGCACATGCTGGGTATATATAAAAGAAGGTCAAGAGAAAGGGCATTACCTGTACTTGGCCTCTCTTGAGCTTCTTTTGTTTTACAGAGATAAGATAACATTGTAATGCTACACAGACAAAGCATCTAGTTATACTGTTTTTTGAAACACATTCAGTTTTTTTTTAAATTTCCATTTTATGACTTATTCTAGTATACAGTAAGAAAATACCAACACACAAACACACAACCAACCTTATATATACTAATTTATGTTATATGCTATAAATACATCTGTTCATATCTCTCTATGTACATGCATATAGTAAAACAAAAATATATAGATATATATACAGAGCGATAGTGTGATTGATTTATGTATATATATATATATATCAATCAATCTAATTTATTTTTATAAATTAATAAAAAAAAATATATATATGTATATATATATAATATGTATGTATGTATGTATGTATGTGTATGTGTATATATATATATATATATATATATATATATATATATATATATATATATATATATAAAAAATATTTGTTAAACAAAGGAAAGATTTAAAAAAATATATATCATAGTTTCTTTATATCCAAAAATAGATTTTGAATTACATCAAGAAAGTAATAAAATTGAGGAATCTTCATTCAAAATTTAGGAATTTGGTAAGTCTAATTAAATATTATTTTTATACATTTTTTGATAATTTTTTGTGTGTGTGTGTATATGTGTGTGTGTGTATGTGTATATATATATATATATATATATATATATATATATATATATTT